>NW_019524091.1:626147-636192 GCF_002814215.2 Seriola lalandi dorsalis | reverse complement strand
GGTCCTGTTGCATTTGAATGTACTTCATTGTTCTTTTCCAGAGTTTGATATAGGCCTCATCACAGCTGCAGACAGTGCAGCAGTCTGTTGCATCAGGTTTTTAATGGACTGAAGATGTGCCTCTCACCTCAGACCTCCAACATGAAACCAAAGCAGAGTGGACCAGCTGTAGTCTCATTGCTTCAGGTTTAGATTAATTGTATTGTATTGTATTCCAAGTAAAACTCAAAAGCCAAAGCATGGACTTGACAACATGTCAAAAAAAAAAACACATTGTAAATAACTCTACAGCAAAGTACAGCAGATCACAGAACGTATTATTATGGGATCAAAGCTGTAGGGGAGCAGGTAATTTCCTATGATAAAGCCTCTCTTAAAAAACAAGCTCATTAGTCACAATACAGGACAAATAAATACACTGGTTAGTCAGAGAGTGAATAGGTTGTAGGTGGTTGTTTTAGCTCTGACAGATTTGATTCACATTTGTCAGTAGGTTGGCACTTTATCCACACTCTTGATGCAGGTCTGCCTGGCCCTCAGGATTGTTCCTTCGTGCAGTTTTCTTTTTTTTTTGTTGAACATACAGGCAGCGATGTGATCGGCGCTCTTGAGTTTTCATGTGTTGTCAAGCTCTCACTCAGCCTTTCTTCACCGGATGAAACAGAATCACATTTCTGTATTGGGCACCTGTAGCTCAGAGGGCATCAATCGTATCATTACAAGAAGCGACTGTGGCCAGGTAGAGCGAAGAAGAAACTAAACCTGTCATATCAGCTCCGAGTCAGTAAATTGTTAAAGCTGCTAGTTACGACATGCAAAAGTTTGATAACTTGATATCCCCAAACACCAGTGAAGCTTGCTGGATAGTTTTGCATATCGGCAAAAACAAACGGCAAGCACACAGCTTTCAGTGTGTGTGAGCAGATGTTTATGCCTGTTATTAGTGCACGTGTTTGAGAATTAGCCAGGAAAATCTCTTTATCACTTAAAGAAGTCTGTTATTATTTTTATGCTGCATCAGATTTTTTTTAAATCGTAATGCCTGTTTGTGAAGTAGTGTTTAAACAGTACAGTTTTATTTTACACTCTTAGACTTTATGTTGAGTGTCTTACAGTTTCTATGCTTGTTTTCTACCTGTATTCTCCTATTCAGAGACTTTTTGGTGGGGGGGTTCAGTTTGTTTTTCAGTTATTTTATTTTGTATTAAATGGACAATTGTTTGATTGTGGTGTCAGAGCAGGAGGAGGAGACATATTGCACCACAGAAACAATTCCAGTGTGATGAGGCTAGAATACATCTGATTATATTTGTCAGGATAAAATTCATTTTGCCACATTTCCAGAAGGGGACCAAGTGTTAGAAATGTGACCATTGCAAACACAACTCACAAATATAAACTACTGCATAAAACCTCAGATGAGTGTGTGGTTATATATGTTGGCCCGTTGTAGTTACCAGTAACAGCGGATATAGATTAAAAGCTCTGCAGGATTATACTTAGCAGCAGTATTAAATTAGTCAGCCTCCTTATTGTGAGCTCAAAGATTTCCTGCTCATCCCACTGCCTCCTACTGAAATCCATGTCGAAACTTTTTCTGTAGGTGTTTTCTTCAAACATTATATAACAAAATGTCAAGTAAAAACCATGATTTCATTCTATAACCCACTGCATTTACACTCCCTCGAGCCATTGTTTATGTTTGAGATAAACAATTTTCTAATTCATATTCTTTGTGTCGTGGAGCTGGAACAAGAACATGGACTCCACCTCTGTCCAGACACTTTCACAACCTCGCAACATCTGGCCTGGCAAGAGCTCCTCTGTGTTCATGTATCACTTATTTTATTTGGACAACTTCCTACTGCTCCAAACCATCTCCATAATGGTTCCGGTATTTGGATAATGTCCAGCATGAAAGACATTCTGTATCGAGCCAAAGCGTTTTTTTTTACCCACAACAGAAACATCGCACTCGACTTTTTGCAATTTACTGTATATTTTACCCGCAACACAGCCGAGTAAGTGTTATGGATTTTTAAATGTCTTCTCTTGAGGTTTATTGAACAACAGATATGAGACGGAGAAGCTTGGCTTCTTCACTCACATTTTAAGCTCGTCCACAGAGGAAGTCGAATGTGATTCCTCCCACTTGCAGCTGCTGTATTCTGTGTATATCGCTGTCGATTTAACAGTGTCATTAATCATATACACGGTGCGGTGTATGGCATGGCTTTCAGAGTGTTTCAGAAAGTAGTTTGATGACAGTAGAGATACAGGAATAGCTGGTACAGACTGATGAGCTTGTACCGGTGGATGTAAGGCTTCTTACAGTCACACAGATGGTGTATCTTAAGATTATAGAGTCATCGCCGCTGAGGTAAATGAAAAGAATTTCATAGGAATGCGCCCGTGAGGGGGGTAAGAAACGAGAGGCCAGGCTCCAACATCTGAACTCACCATTTGGTCGAGAGACATACCAGTGAACAGCTCCGCAAACATAAACACTACTGTCTTGATGGAGCGGGCTGCTGAGCCAGGGGCAGGGGGTCCTGGGGATTACAAAGCTAATCTGAGGACAGACAGGGGACACCTGTGCCCCCAGAGAATGCCGAGGATTACGGATCCACGCTGCGCTAATGAGGGGAGCACAACACAGTTTGGATAGCACATACCACAGGGCCGTCTTACTCCTTTCTTCCTCATTGCTCACTCCGTCCACTATGGATTTTGACTCTTATAGGTCTGAGCTGCATGGCTCCTTCACTTCCCTGCCGGGTTAACCAGAAGAGAAGTAAATGGAACGTGACATTTATATGCAGTTGTGCAGTCTGCCATGAATTTGTAAACCTAAGGTCTTTTACCACACAGAGAGTAGCCTGCAGCGCTAACGTCATATCTGTGGCAATGCCCCGTAAACATAAAACAAGCACAGTGACTGATGAAGCAAGTATTGAGAGAGCACCCAGTCATTTCCGGAGCATTGAGCAATCTGCAGAAAAATTTGTTATAACTAGTTGTCAATATGTGAAAGAGTCAGAGGTTTTGTCTTGTTGTGGCACGTAGTCAAAGACAGAAATATGTTTTAATGAACAGTAATGAATAGATTAGAGGTTGCAGCGTGTTTACAAGAGAAAGACGTGATCTGTGAAGGTTGTTGGTTTAGATTTTTGCCTCATGTCGTATTGCTTAGAAGAACTGAGAAAACAGTTTTGATGGTTTGGATCAAGTAACGCTGCATCTGCTGGCTCGGTCCCGGAACGCTGGAGCCCTTTTTGATGCTGATGCATTAGCAGGGAAAAACACAGAAGTAAGTGGAGAACGTGGGTGTGTCTCAAACTCGTTGCAGCCCAAGTCCCCAAGGACAAATCAATCCCTGCTCTGAAAGATATCTGACCGGAGGCTGCGTGGCTGAGAGTCAGTTTCTGTCTCTTGTTCTTGTTGCTGTGTAGAAGTGCATCAGAGGAGGTGGAACTCAGTCATCTGCTTTCAAGAAAGTTAGTTCTTCTTACCATGGTTGAGCAGGGGTGTGAGCTTTTGAGCTTTGTCCAGTGAATTGACTTTAAAAACTCCAATTCTTGACTTTGCCTTATATGTTTTTGTCCACATCACACATTGCTCCTGAAAAAACTTTGAACTTTTCTAGACAGTCAAGATGTGGATTTTAAGTGATGATGACCTTTCTACCACCACAGTTTTCTTCTTCTTGTTTTTGTCAACATGTAGTCCACATCTTTTCACAGCACTAGCAACTAAAACATGTCCGTCATGTGGGCTGTGTGTTTGCTTTTCTGGCCAGCTGTGCTGTGAAGGCCGTGTCTCCCTCAGACCTCCTGGAAGGTGGTGGGTGGTTGGTTGTCTTCGGGCCAGCTGTCTATTTTCACTTCTTTTTATGACTCAAGCTCCCTAATGAAAGGATACACGGGCTCTCATAGGTTCTGTCCATATCTATCAACCTCAAGACCTGATGTGAGCTAAACACTGACATTAGTGATATTAGTAGCAGCGGTTAACGTTGAGCTACTGGTTGTCATAGTTACTGAAGGCCTGGTCTAGTCTGGCATACCTTAGCTGCACCATGGTTTGGTGAGACGTGATCACAGGCATTTCCGCTGCAGCCTCACAGCGGAGCCACTCTGACCCTTGATATTGTCGACCAGAGATTAACAGTTTACACCTTTTATCCAAGTTGTGTGGTTTGTGTCATCAGCCTCACTGTTTTCACCACAAGGTTGGGGCATTTTCACAACTTCTTGGTTAGCAGAGCACTTTTAAATATGGCAGAGACAGAGTAATGAAGAGTCACAGCGAAGTGGTTAGATGAAGACCTGCAGGAGACAGGTGTTTACTGCAAACTTCCAACATATCATCAAGACAAGCAGCACCCTTCAACTTGCTGTCCTGTCATGGAAAAACATTCCCACTGTACGTGCAGCACTGGGTGTTTTACGACATAGAAAAATGCCAGGTGTTTTCAGTGGCACTTTTTGGATAATAGATTGTGTCTGACCTTACAACATGCCAGTGATCATACTGGACGGCGTGTTGGAGCTAAAACTCGCAGCTTTGTCTTTTTCCAAATGTTTCTACAGGAACTCGCTAGCTTTCAGTACAGATGTGGAACAGCTGTTTTGGAGATGAAATGTGAGTTTAGCAGCATGAAGCGAAGCTGGGGATGGTACAGCGTTGAAACCCCCCCCCCCCCCTTGTCATCTTCATTTTGCTGTTGTCTGGAGGGAGTTTCTCATGGTTTGTCATGGTTTCCTAAAGGATTTGATTCTCCATCGCACAATTGTCCCCTTGATGTTTGCTGCTTGTTTGTAGCTTCATTAAATTCTCTTGTATGATACCTCTGTGAGTTTTTGAAGCTTGTAATACTGATCCCTCAATATAAAACACTCATTTACTTTGCACTCTGCTGTTTAACTTTGGCAGGCAGCTGCTGCAGTTATCACGTGAGCTGTGGCTGAACACAATAAATTTCAATACATTTGTCACCAGTTTATCAGAATGTTAGTCATTTTTTCTGATATCAGATCTGGTGTTTGGGGCTTGTATCAGAGTGATACTGATACTTGGATCAGGGCGTCACTGGTTACTGTCCTTGATCCATGTGATATTTTTGGACGTTGTCTTTTGACTGGGTCAGACCTGTCATAATCCTTCTTACGCCATCGCAGTAACACTTTAATTGTTGTAGGATTTACTAATGGGTCAAATTTAGGTGTGCGTATCCATGAGGGTGGTCTGCTGTCAAGCGTTGCTGAAAAGCTGCCCCACCCTCCTCAACAGCACCCCATTAATAACACAGATGCACGCAAACACACACATGCACAAATCGTGTGGTTGTAGACGTGAGGTAACCTGACCCCGGCCAACAGAGTGCCTGTCACAGCTCATTAGCATTGGGATGAAATGAAGGCTGGTTAGAAGTGGTTCTTTGCTTTAGTTGGAGCCTCACCAAGCAGGAAGCCCGTTTGCAGCGACTCAGCAAACCACCCAATCCACCTGCCCACTCTACACAACACCTATATCAAGCCCTTACATCATCCAAACAAAACAAGGCAGAAGTCTAGAAATGACTTAATGATTTACCCTCCTTTTAATATAAGCCAACACAAAATGTCAAAGCCTTTTTTGCACTTATACTGTGTGTTGTATACCGAGACGGCTGGTTTTTTTTCCTGTCATTTAATGTTACAGTCTACTCAGGTATCAGATTGTCTTTTAATGTATTTGGGGAGGAAAACTGGTTACTAACTCTACTCATCTGGTTAGCAGCCAGACTGAGTCAATAGAGCCCTCCTGACTCCCAATTCCCTGCAGTCAGCACAGCAGCAATCAGCCCGGCCCGCAGCGTCTGCTGAATACTAATGCAATTTCCTTGTTGCTCGTGTGGAAGAGACCCAACGGGCTACAACCTGTGTTTATACCAAATAAATAAAACTTTTATTCTTATACTTGTACTCTTATTTTGAGATTTCAGTTCATTTTGCTCAGTTCATTGGCACTCCTGTGAAGGAAATCAGTTGAGCTCTATCTATATCTGTTTAGAGAAGCAACAAGGTTTAGCCATGTGAAGGACAGAGCATTATGTAATGAACACAATTAAATAATCACTTAGCATAGAAGTGTACAAACTGGTTAACCTTTTGTCCTCATGCTCTAGTTCTGTTGTTACTAGTATTAATCCCGTTTGTTCAAACCTGCTCTTGTTTGTCCTCCTCTCAGTAGCTATTAGTAAGATACAAAGATGTGTACCAGCCCTTCCCTGCGCCTTCCGAGCAGCTTTCTCTGCATTGATTTACTCTTACAAATGCACTCTGTCAATATTAAAATGCATGGTTGTATAGATCAATAGCTTTGCCATAGTATCTACAAAATGAATATGAAAAATAAAGCATTACTCTAAAGCAACTTCAGAACCACAATAAAACAAAACTCCAAAGCAAGTCGGGGATCAGACTACTCTATCAGTGTCTGACTCTATCCTAGTATTACTCTCTCATGGAAATAGGCCTCATCCAGGCATATTGCTCATCCATCTTCCTCTCACTCCCCCCTGTGAGCTCTGCTGGAAAATCCAGTGGAGGCTGTGAGCCGAACACACTCTGATAGATGAACCAGCCCATCGAATGAGGAGGGGAAAGAGAACCCCAAGCTGAGCTGTGCATAATGGCCACATTTCCCCCCCCTTTTTTTCCCTTTACTAGTGGAAAACATTCTCACAAAACCATTTGTTATATCTTTTATAACTGAAAGCTGCAGATGAAACACTTTTTATATTTGTGGCTTTTATTTACTGTTATAGGAAAGTTTTTTTTATTCATTTTGTTTGCCCTGGAGCCTAACCGATCTCCAGCTGGGTCGCACACTTTTATTTTACTTAATTTTTTGCGGACTAATTTGCCCATGTACTCTACATACTGTAGGTGGTATGATTAATTGCTGGTTAAGTGTCTCACGCCTTTTTAATTCACACGAGGGCGGGGTGAATCACAATGGAAAGAGCCGAATCTTAGACAACTGCAGAGGTGTTCGAACATGAGGCAAATGTTGATAAAGGAAAGCAGGATAAAGAAAAGGAGTTGTGTAACAGTTTTTGGAAGATTGGGGCTTAGTGTCAGACATGGAGTGTTAAACAACATATGGGTCATATTAGATTTGTCCTGAACAACACACATTTCTCAAAAGGGGACTATTTTATCTAATGCAATCCGGAGAAGGAGAAAGGGAAAGTAAAAAGACCATGTTTAAAGGCATAGGAGGTGTTAAATGACAGCTGGATAAATTTGCTGCTGGTTACTATGACGAGGTCAAGCTCAGACAACAGACCTGTTTTCCCCAGCCGACTCCTCTGCAGCATTTCCCACGGCAGATATTTTGAAATTTTTCTCATGAGTCACTTTTTTGTCTGCCATATAGTTGGTAACTGTATTTCTAGGAGAGGTAAAAAGATTTAGCGAGATGTTTTAACTTGGATTGACAGGAAAAGTCTTGTCAGGGGAAGCGAATGAAGATTTGCTTTGGGTTCTCCTTAACAACAGTTTCCAAGGTGCTCCTGAGCAAGAAACGTATAAGTTTCCAGTGTCGGCAGTGGAGCCGCTCAGTGAGTGTGGTAGATGGCTGCAGTTTAACTTGCCAGAGTGTCCGGTCAGTGCTGAAATAGTCTTAAAACAAATGACTTGTTCAGTCTAACTTTCTTTAACATATAATTTCTTAACAGAGAACAGGGTGTGTAGTGCAACATTTTAACTACTTTAATGAACACAATAAAACATCTCTTAAGCCACGTAACTACAGAGTCCCCTCTTTGGTTCAAACCTTTGTCACATGGCATTCCCCCGCTATCTCCTTATATTTCCTCTTTGTTTCTCCAGTCCACTATCAGGAAAAAGCCCCCAAAAAGTCTAGGCTGGCATTTGTCTTGTTTCTTTTTTACCCCAGTTAAGGGCAAGGATAAAGGTTATATGTCCATTTTTGTTCCTCTATTTATTACTGACCAACATACTGTAACTTGAAAACTAATGGCCAGTTTTGCATAAAATGTGGTTTGTACATTCCTGCTCCCAAGAAGAAGAAACCTGTTGATATTTTGTGACCTTTTCCACGAAACACCATCACACTTACACTTCTGTAATCTATACTTGGTAAAATGAAAGATTATGAAACCTGAGTGCAGATCTGCAACCCTTTGTTTTAGATGTTTGGTTCCAGGTGCAAAGGTCTTGGTAGAGTGAGTAATCGGTGTGTAAAACTGGATGGTAAGATGATGTCTTATCTCTCTGTAACAAATTTTAAAGAAATCTCCATCTTCCAGTAAAAAAATGTCATTTTCCTTACATTCCTTTCCCTCCTGTGTGGGAGTTTCATTATTTGCGTTGGTGTGTGTTTTCAGTTTTTACTGGGCTCATGTGACTCTTGATATTTCATTATCTGCATCCAATTAACTCTGACCTTTTTCTCTCTTTCAGAACTCGATGAATCTTCCCCCAGACAAAGCGCGGCTGTTGCGGCAGTATGACAATGAGAAGAAGTGGGAACTCATCTGTGATCAGGTGGGCATCAGTCACTCATCACTCATCTGTATGATATGATGTGATGTAGCTGCTGTACTAGTCACAGTTAATGAACTGTGGCTGTATAGTCACCAGACTCACAAGAAGAAATGTTAAAAATCAGAATCTTAATTAAGCTTAGGAATAAGGTTCAGCCTCCTGTACAGTTTAACAGAGTAAACACAAAGTGTTGCTGCGTAACAGAAAGTTTCAACTATCTACTGAATATCTAATCCAGGAGAAGGTCTGCCCCACTGTGTGTCGTGAACACAGCACCCATGCTCCATTGCGCTGTCTTTATCCTGTAAGCCTCTCCTGGTCTTTAAACTTGACTTCCCTGGTCAAGTGGGTTAAGTGGCGCAGCAGGGAGCACACGTCAGTTAGGCAGTTAAAAAACTCCGCCTGTTATTGGCATCAGTGCTGCGTGTAGTGAAATAAGAGGGTGCACGTTGTGCAGTGAGCTGTGGTCTGAGTGCTCCACTCAGCCCGCAACCGCCATGCCATAGAGTTTTTCTGCATCCCTGAGCAGAGGAGAAAAACGGAGACGAGATCAAGACCACCACCCACTCAAACTGTATTGATAGCCACTGACCCTGAAGCGAACGGTGACAGAGAGAGCCCACAGGGCTCCTGCCCAGCAGACACAGATCCTCTTTCACTTTAGAGTGGACTCTATGTTCCTCTGTCGGACCTGAAGTGAAAATAGTTGGTTTTGCTTTTTTTTAAAATAAAAACAAAAAACATTGCCAGTGATTTTGCTGACAAGCAAAAGAGTGGCTCACTAACTGTAAAACAGAACAAAATGCAGATACTTTTGTGTCATCAAGTCAGTGTTATCCATGTTTAAATACAGGTATCGACTTTGGGTGTTAAGTTTCTGAACTATACAGCACTATAAATCCTAAATGAAGTACCAAAAGGTTTGTGTTTTTGGTGCAAGACCATCATTTTCATTTTTTCCCATTGATAGAAATAATAAAAGAATATTACTGAGCAACATCTTTATCCCTCTCTTGTTTTCCCATCAAGCCTATACCCATGACAGCACAGGCAGCTCTGAGAGTAAAGTCTTTTCTGTGTCATAGCTACAGTGAATCTCTTTATATAACCATGGCAACAGTGATGGAGGGAGGCAGAGAAGCAGAGATGACAGGTACATCCCCTTTGAAAAACAGACACTGCAAATGCTGCCAAAGGTTGAAATATTAAATGTTTTTCAGGCAATTATGAGGATTTCTGAAAGGTGGAGGATTCTCTTGATGTGAAAACAAGGTTAAGACATCCAGAGTTCAAAGACAAGGATATGATGAAGTCATTGCTGTCAGATCGTTTATATAAATAGGTGTTTATGCGTTCTTGAATGCACCCAAAGCATGTCCGAATACAACAAATGGCAAACAACTGCTTGCCCACTTTCTTGTTAAGCGATTCCCTTTCTTAAATCTCTGCTGCCCTCCTCAGGTGCAGAGGGGGGTGGGGCTGTGTGG
>NW_019524091.1:620100-626127 GCF_002814215.2 Seriola lalandi dorsalis | reverse complement strand
TGCCGGGGTGGGTGGGTGGTTGGGGGGTTTAACTCGCTCTCCCAGACAAACTCTAAAACTGCCACAGAGAGCATGTTTGAACCAGTTTATATGAGCTCTTAAAACCGTGTGTTCTCTATAATATACTCTCTTGCTTCATGTATTTACAGCCTGTTTCCATTCCTCACATTTCTTTACATGCAACAGGGTATATTCAGCACGTGTCGGCTCATTTACTACATTGCAGACAGCCAGATTTTTATCTTAATTCTTTCGTGACGAAACTCAAACAGCACCAAGCTGTCCTGTTTGCTTGTTGGTGTCAGCTGTGTCCATGACAGCAAAGCTCTCTCTCCTGACGCCACCGTCGTCTTTCCTGTTTTTGTGAGAAAGTCACACTGTGGCTGGGAGAAATGTAATGTTGCTGATAAACACAGCAAAGCTGGGAGCATTTAGTCCAGTATTTGTACACAGAGGGCAAACACCTTTTTATAATAGCATTACAACAAAGGCTACATTTATGAAGCTGATAATTGAATTTTGTTGAGACTGTCAGAGAGGGGGCGAATCAGCTCTGTGGTCATTTTTAAGAAGTAATTTATGGTAACCTGTGGTGTTGAATTTCATTATAATACAATGCTTTTTTGTCACTGTGGCCACACTATGTATGAAAATGTAGAGACATAAATATAGCAACATGAAATAAGCATAGAAATGTCTTACTAATCAGCATACTTTATTTCACCGGGAAAAAAAACAGTCCATTTCCATGGGGCATTGTGGGACGTGTAGGAAGTTTAGAAGTGGACAAGGCTGGTTGAGGGGATATGCTTACAGTACACCAAGGTGAAGTGAGTGAAAATACTGGTGTGCACGGAGGCAAAATTCTCCCTCATCACTGCAGAGATCCAGGGCTCCATTCACAGTTGTGGTGCTTCTGACTCGTGTGACTCGCTGAAAACATTTGTTTGTGTTTAAGAGTGGGAAGCTGGTGAGGGATCACGTCCTTGTCACTATACTTTCAAATCCCACCTGTTGGTTGGTGCTTCTGCACAGTGTGGGGTTCGATCAGGAGCTAGATAGTGAACATCTTTATGAAGGTTATGACAGGAAAATAAGTGGAAGGTGACCACTGAACCACATGAACAGCAGGGGAATGGAGCGTTCCAAATTAGGAGTTTGTTTAGCCATGGTGGTAAAGCACCCGTATCCCGATGCATCTAGTCTCATCTTCACTTAAGTTCACGACAACCTAAACAATAATCACGGGCAGGTGACGTGGTTTTTGTTTCACGCTAGGTGGCCCACCTCCACTATTAAATACTGCAGGGAACTCTGGTGTCCTTTGCACCAAATAACAGAATGTATGAAGAAATACTCATTGACTCAGAAAACAGTGGAGCTACCTCTCGGCATGCGGATGTAGAGCCCTCCATGAGCTGATGAATGCATGCACCATACTAGCTTAAGTGAACATGTTTCGCGTGAGGAGCAAATCAAAAAACAACCACACAGAAACTGATTCTTATATATCCGTGCATACTCTGGTATGCCCTGAAAATCAGATTCTGTTATTAAACACAGAGAGAGTCTAATGGTGGACTTTTCCTTGAAGGTAATTTCTTTAAAGTCAGTCAGCTGTCCTAGCTAGATGACAAAATAAGAACATGTCTTCACTGTCTTTGCCCACACTTTGTGACGAATAAAAGACATGCTCTTCCGCCTCATACTTTCTGATGCGGTGCAGTGGGGTAAATCACCAACCGGAACCATTCATGCTGCTGTGGTGTGGCGCTCAGCCCGATCCAAATACAGTTTCCCCGCTCAACACACTGAGCCAAATCCAGCACTAATCTGTTGTATTTATATTTAGAGCACAATGATGAGGGATTTGACCTAAAACCTGTTCCTGGCATATCTCAGGGTACACACACAACCACACAGGTTTGGTCGCAATCCCCAAGGCAGTTTATGCTTAATAGCACAATAAAGCTAATGACGATAATTAACAGGAATATCATTTATGATCTCCTGCAGATTGAACGTCCTTCACAGTCTCCTTGCTCAGTGTTCAAACTGTGACTGGGGTTCTGCAGAGTTCATCACCTTCCTGCTCTCATCCACCTGTTTGCCAGCTAAACATGACTACTGTAATGTAGAAATTAAATTTCCCCCCGGTGGCTTTACTGCTAGAGAGCGTACTACTTAGGCTCAGTCCTTACTGCAGCGGCCATGGATTCGAGTCTCTTTGCTGCATCTCATCCCCTTTCTCTCCCCAAATTTCCTGTCACTCTCTCACTGTCCCTATCTGAATTAAGGCAAAAAATGCCCCCCAAAAAAACTTAAAAATATAAATATTATGCGGATAGAAAAACATGCAGCTGCAGTACAGTACAATTGTTAAAATGAAACACATATTGCAAATTAACCTTGAATGGGCCCGGAAATTAGTTTGAAATGTCCAAGAAAAATTGGTCCATAGATGCTTATTCATTACACCTTAGCAAAGAAAGCACACGTGACCTCTTTAAAAAGCTTGTCAGCCTCCACTAAAGCAGGTTGCTATTGGAGGAATCGTTGTTATTTCCATTCATCCTCTTAAAGTGGAATGTGATCTGGGGTTTCCATCATTTGAAAGATGACTCATGATGATGTAATTTAATCAAAGCTTGTTCAGTTTTAATCTGATGGTTTTAGTGTCAACAACAGTTTACTGTATACTGGACATGTGTTCAGGCTTGTGAGGGTGTGATTTTTGTTTATTACATCATGTGTATCATGCAAAGCTATAGAGCTGTCTAAAATCAAAGCTTGATTCATAATATTACTGTTAAATGTTTTACTTGTGTGATTTCATAACTTCTGTCCTTTTCCTACAAATGTTTTCAAATGTTTAAGTTCCACTCTCTGTGTCTTTCCCATTTTTTTTTCCTCATGTCATTCTTTTGTTTTCCTCTTTTTGACAGGAGCGATTCCAAGTGAAAAACCCGCCTCACACGTACCTCCAAAAGCTGAGGAGTTATCTAGACCCAGCAGTCACAAGAAAGGTGAGCCCCCTCTTGCTAACATGCTGTCTTTTTCCACTGGCCTGGCTGTTCCACAGCTGCAGCTTTTCCTTCCCCTCTGACCCTCTATCTCTTGTCCAGGATATCCCTACTACAGCAGAGGAAAGATTGCACACAGGGTTTCTGGAGGAGACAGCTTTGGAACTTTAGTTACAAAACAGGCAACTGTGTGGTTTAGTGTGAACGGAGACATGTTGTTTATCTGGAACGCCCAGGTCTGTGAAACCTCTGCCCAGCTGAAGAGTCATTAGGCAAGACACACCGATCCCTAGTGATGCTGCTCTGTGGCTGACAGCGTGCTCCGACCTCTCTGTGAAGGAGAGGAATGGGGGGAAAAAACCACAACAGCTACTTGAAGGCAGGGAGAAGAGAGAATAACAGTGTTGCAGACTGTCAGACTAATTGCTGTATTGACGTTGCCTTGCAGCATGGCAGGAAGTACCAGAAGATATGTTGGTCTGAGCCACATGATGAAAAATGGTCTTATGTCATCTCAGCAGCCACTTCTGCCTGTTTCCCTGGCTGCCTGCAGAAGGGACCAAGCAGAGGGACTCCATGAAGCATAGTATTAGCCAGCTCTCAGGCTTTGCCAAAATTAAGTCTTTTTGGCTTGGGTGAGAGCTGTGCGGGGAGTGCTGGGAGACCAGTCTCTGTGATAAACAAATTAACCAATAGACTCTGCCAGAATAACAAATCACTGAATAATTGAATTTGCACTGACTGGTGTTAAAATTTTAGCTAGAACAGCATGAACAGAGATGACTCTGCGAAAAAGAGAAATAAATGGGCCCACACTGAGGCATATATGGACACACAAACTCTGACGAATCACAGCACTTACACACAATTTACATTACATTGCTCTGCTTCATTTCATAAAAAGTGCAAAAATGTGTTGTGCAGTAACTCTTATATATGATATAATTCAGACCTGAAATATTGATGTTTGTAGTGATTCCCAAACGTTATAACTCTATTGGGTAATTCTGCATGTTTGCCAGGGGTAGTCTGTGGAGACATTGTGGAGTAAATAAATTTTAAGAGAAAAACATTTATCCATGCATCCATCCATGTGATACCTTACCAACATGTGTTGCGATATGAATCAGCAAGCAAGCAGATTTAAAATCTTAAGTTAGCTAAAAGTAAAATCACTTCAATAGTTAATGTTAGCTAAAAGTAATGGATAAATAGTTGAAATAGCTAGCTAAAAGTCAACGGTGAAGTAATTAGCTTTAAGGAAACAGTTAGCTAAAGGTAATTGGTATAAATGACTGAAATAGTTAGCTAATGTTGTTGCATGTTAACGGTTGTGAACATGTCATTTCAAACGAAACAGGTTTGATAGGTAGTTCTGATGAAGCGCTATTCTTGAGTTCATCTGATAGGCCAGTTTGGGGAATCAGGGTAAATCGTTTGGGAACCACTGGTCTGGGATACTGCTACACTCCTGTGATTTCTGGATCCTAATGTAATGTCTGAGAGATTACACACAAGTAGAAGTGATTAAAGGCAGGAGTGACGAAGGTTAAAGGAGATGTAAGCGACATAACAATGTAGAGGTTAAAGCGTGACAGTTTGTGCCAGGGCAGTCTCAAGGTTAGAGATGCAGCCTTTTTGATAACTGCTATGAATTTTGAGAGTGGTTGTGAAAATGTAGATGGATTTCACTTCCCTTCCTCCTGCTGGAGTGCTTTTGAGCAACATATGTTTTTATGTGGGTGTTGCAAAGAATAGTTTGACAATTTTTGGAAATACACTTATATACTTTTTTTCCTGACAGTTAGAAGATTGATACCACCCTCATATCCATTTATTATATAGAATGTTGTGTGAGTTTTAGAGGTGCTAGTAGGTGGTATTTACTCTCCCCTGGAGTGGATCAGGCTAGCCGTTTCCCAGGTTTCCAATCTTTATGCTAACTGAGAGAGAGTGGTGTCGATCTTTTCTTTTAACTCTCAGCAAGAAAGTGTATAAGGTCCACCCACCTCTCTGGGTGTCAACACTCAACACAATCATGGCTGAAGGACCTCATCCATATCAAACAGCCACTAATGTCTGTTTGTCTGTCTGTCAGACTTCATCTAAGTCATTTCCTCCCTCTCTTTGCTTAATCTCATCGCTGGTTACATGGCCAACTGGTTGTTGGGTCTATATTAAACCATTCTTGATGAGACGACCTTTGAGAGACTTGCCTAAACCTCTCTTTGTTCATTTTATCGTCTTATTTTGAATGTTTAGTCTCATGGGCTGATACGTGGGATTTTGGAAAATCAGCCTGACTTCAGTTGCTGCCTCTGCCTGATCCTGGCTCAAAAACTTGAAGCAGACAGGGACACAGGAGTTGAATGAGAGAGTAAAGTGAGAAGGGAGGGAAAAGCTGAATGACAGAGAAAGGGCAGAGGGGGAGAAAAAGATGGACAGAGAACAGGGGAGAGACAAAAAAGAAGCACAAGAGAGCACGGAGGAAAAGAGAGTTATGGGCTTCTTCCTACATTCCCGCTCCATCCCCCTTTTCTTCAAACTCAAACAATTGTGCCACTGTGAGAGAGCTGGAGGTCATTGCCTCTGCTTTCCATAGGCAGGCTCCGGTGCATTCCTCTGGGCAGCTCCCAGCCAATAGGCAGCCAAGGAGGAAGAGCTCCAGTCCAACTAGTCCCCAAGAATGTATCAGCCATTGATTTGTTTCCAGGATGACCCCTCCTGAGCTCACACTCCCCAAAATCTCCCTTTTCTCTTCCCTCCTCCACACTCTCTGTCCTGTCTGTCTCCCTGCTATTACTTTCCCCTTTCACTGCTCCCTCCCCGTCTCCTCCTCTTTTTCTCCTCTCCCTGCATGCCGTCCTCACCCTCTCTCCCCACTGTCGGTTCCTCTCTCTCTTCCTGCTCTCGGTGATGCAGCTGGTAGTACTTAAAGTGTGGAGTGTAGGGCATTTGGTGGGAGAAGAAGAAGAAGAAGTAGGAGGGGGGGTTGGGGGGATTG
>NW_019524091.1:544032-620080 GCF_002814215.2 Seriola lalandi dorsalis | reverse complement strand
TGGGGGGATTGGGGGGTGGGGGGTGGCCTTTGGGAGCCTGCGCAGTATCCCTAAATATGCTCTGCTTTCCACACAAACACACAAAGGGCTCCTCCCTAATAAAAACACTCTGTTTCTCATCTTCTCATGTGCCAAACACACACCGCCCAAGCCCAAAGACACAGGCTACACAGAGAGAGAGAGAGAGAGAGAGAGAGAGAGAGAGAGAGAGACCCTTGCTGTGGGAACAGCTCTCTTCTCTGTGAATGTTAATAATAGGTTAACACAGGGCTGAGCTCTGTTTCCTCCCTGATACAAACACATCATGGAAAGTGACCCGGCCCTCCAACCCTGGGTGGATACTTGGACCTCTTCTCTTCTCTTCTCTTCTCTTCTCTTCTCTTCTCTTCTCTTCTCTTCTCTTCTCTTCAAACTCAAAACTGCTTGAAAAAAGGACAGAAAACTCATCAATGAAAGTCCCTTGATTAGTCATGATTAGAAAAGAAACTAATGATTGTTTTTATTTTCCACAATCTGGTAATTATTTTACAAATTTGTTCTATGAAATGCCAGAAAACAGTGAAAAATGTCCACTGGCAGTCCAAAACTTAAAGATATTAAGTTTACAAAAAAACAGAGAAAAGCAGCAAATTCTCACATTTGAGTGTTCTTTGAGTTTCTGCTTGAAAAATGGCTTTTATTAATTGTTTGCCATTTCAGCAGTGTTGTTGTTCAAAGTTGTTTTGGTTAGCCACTAGGGACTTTGTTTTACTTTGATAAAAATTGTTGAAACCCAATTTCAAAATAGTAGTAACTAGTTTTTAGTTGTTTTTTTTTTTTTACAATATTTACTATAATACAAGTTTTTGACAGCACAAGAGACAACAGCTCAATGTGAGATGGTGCTCTCTCCTTTTGACATATTGTAATGTATTGTATTGTACAAGACTAGCGATGTAATCAAAGTTACATTTTACTTTTCTTCTCTCCTCTGATGTAACAGTTTCACTCCCTCTCATCAGGGATTTCCCCCTCCTGTTGCACTGAGGCTGCTCAATCACCACTGGTCATTCACTTTGCCTGTTTTGTTTCTGTGGTTGTGTAACCGCCTGAAGGGCCTTTTGTTTTTGTTTTTTTTTGCAGATCACCTCTTGTCAGAGGATGAAATCAAAGAGGAACCCGCTCACGTTCTCTATTCTGTTGCTCTCTGTTTTGTTCACTGGCAGCTGATACCTTCATGCACGTCGCTCCCACATCTCTTTCTATTCGCTGTAGCCACAGTAACAGGACCAAGAATGTGTATGTGTGTGTACATGTGTGTCTGCCTGGTGTCCTGGTAAGACTTGAGAGGTGACCAATTAGGTTACTTGATTTTATCGTGCTGCGACCAGGAGGGATTACTGCTATATAAAGAGAAAACATGGGCAAACAAGATAACAGGAGCTATTCCATACTGACAGTTTCCAGTGAGTCAGCTCGCCTTCTCTTTTAGCCTGTTGAATTGTTTCTGGCAAGTAAAAAGGCCCATTTAAAAATCATATGAGAACAACCCAATCCCAACTTTGATTTTCCTAGTTTTTAATCAGAGCAGGACTTTCCTACTTTAACATTTAAATGTCACTGTGGTTTCGTCTGTGTCTGTTTGTCCGACCTTTCTGTCAGTTTTCTCCAGCCAAAACATCCCTATGCTACCACTTGATGATTTACAGTTCCAGTGGTGCAATGAAATATTAACTCGCCCCTTCTTTCCTTCCTCAGAAATTCAGACGAAGGGTTCAGGAGTCCACCCAAGTCCTGAGAGAACTGGAAATTTCGTTACGGACCAATCATATTGGGTGAGTCACTGCAAGATTGTGTGAAGTTTGTGTAGTGTTGAATGTCCTGGAACTGGTTGTATTAGATTCAGGGGGAAAAGTCTGGCATTCCAGACAGAGACGCAGACGCTGACACTAACCACCACCACCATCCCCCCATTCATCTCTATGCTCCCAACTAATATTACACAGAAAGCCGTGGGGCGATGGAGGAAAGATGAATCGATTGATTGTTCTGTTTGGCTGACACATGAACAGTCTCTGGAGGAAGGAAAACACTTTTTTTTTGTAGTAGCTTAGCTGCACCACTTGATACATGAGTGTTTCAGTCTGCCACTCTGGAGAGGTATTCTTGTAAATGTTACTGAAGACATTGTGATTTCAAAACAGATAAAAACACTTCAGTATTCTTCTGTAATGCTATGTATTACAGGATATAACACGCCTGAACCTGCTGCAGCTGATATTGATCCAGTGCTGTTCAGTCACCCTCAATGAAAGATCAATATCTCAATGAGAGTCATACAGCGTCTTGTCTTGTTTTGTCTTGCTTTGTCTTGCTCTAGATCACAAGCTCTGTTTGTATGATTAGAGACCCTGATAGCCAAAGACTGTGATGGATTGCTCAGCATCATTAATGAGACATAATGCATTCTGGGACCTGTAGGACTGAGGGGTCTCATTTATCAACACAATTCCTAAATAAATGACAAAAACTGATTTTATTTTATGCAGTGGCCAAATAAAAAAATCAGTTCACAAAAAACATACTGGGTATAGTACTTTTAATAGTTTCAACATATAGTAACAGACAATATACCACATTTAGTTAAATCAATTCAAATGGTACTGAAACCTAAGAGTTCTTAATCAATGTGGTACTAGAGAAGCAAGACAAAATAACTGCATTAAAGGGGAACCACACTGATTTTTAGATGTCAGTCTGTTTACAAGTGCTGGGATGTACTACTTCATATGTGAAAAAACTACTCTCTCAATGTCATAATTTTACTCTGAAAGAAACAGATCACAGTAGAGTTGGTTGGTTTGTCTGTTAGGAATTGATTTGTGTGGATGGTTCATAAATGAGGCCTCAGGATTCATTAGTCGGGATGGAGATGAGAGCTAGCAGCTGGGAAGGATGTCGGAGGTGGGAGGCAGCGATGAGAGCATTCGCTGGCCGCAGACTGTTGTGACAGCAGAGAGGCAAAAATACACTAGTTACACAAGCATCACAAGATCCCACAGACACAGACACGCGCACACACACTATCTGATGTATGCCTCTTAAATCCCCTGTTTTTCTTTTTTCCACCCTCCCACACACATATTACTTTACTTCAGTTTGTCTGTTTGACTCTCACAGAAATTCACAAATCATCTCATGTTCCTGACAACACTGTCTCTCACACGCCTGCACACTGTTTACACACTGATCAGATTCTGCTCCTCAAACCAAAATAAACTCCAACCACAACATGAGACGACATCCATCTGGCAGAGCAGTCGAGGCACTGTTTACAAGGATTAACTCTTTTTTTAGTGACCTTATGTTGGTAAACTAGATTACATTAATGATCGACCTAATCTAGATTACACAATGAGGCATTACCATAATGGCAATGGGACAGGGAGAGGTTGGGTGGTGGGGGCAATATGTCACTCGCTCAGACAGTGAATGATTACTGCTTTTCAGAGGTGAAACAGAGAAATGTATCTGTCCTGTGAACTGTGTATAATGGGCAGATTGTCCCTGGACGCACACTGCTGATGCTAACCCCAGCTCCCTGCCTGCTCCTCACATGTTACTCAGTGGCCAACAACATGTGGTGAATGGGTGGATTGTTAGTTGGTGTCCTGTGGTAATGATTACCATGTGGTCCGACAAGGCCACACCTCCAAGCCCTTTTAAAACACTGGGGGGGGGGGGGCGCTAGGCAACGCTTTACTGGACGCTCTCGTTAGTCTTACTTGCTCCCATGCAGTTGCACCACAGGGGAGCTAATAAAGAAACAGCTAGTAGATTTTTAAAGCAGTTAAGACCTTCATCTTCACCAGAGCAGTGCCACTGGTAAGTCTGCCTGTGTCATTATGTTTATGCCCTGCAAATTTCTCTAATCACTGAGCAATCAGGCCCTGTCGAAGCAGTTGGCTTCAATAAAAAGACGTGACACCTTCGTAGGATGTGATTAAATAAAAATGTGATTCCTGTGATTCAGTTAACGCTGCTTATGAATATGGAGGGCAAACAGAAACATGCCAAAGGTAGCAGGAGCTTTCCCACGAAAAGCCTGGCTTTTCTGTCCAAAATAAAAAATGAATGCAAGCGAAGTGCTGAATGGGTGGCCCACTTCAGTGCCTATAAGGAAGGTGAGAATGGGCTTTTGATCATTCTGGGGGCTTGTTTTTATCAGAGTTAGAAACTATGTGTGTATGTGTGTGTGTGTGTGTGTGTGTGTGTGTGTGTGTGTGTGTGTGTGTGTGTGTGTGTGTGTGTGTGTGTGTGTGTGGTTTGTGTAGTATAGAAAAGAGGCAGACTCAGTAATGAGATTCTGTTTATGTGTGTGGATGCCTGAGCATGCATGTGTGATATGTTTGTTGCTCTGAGCCAGGAAGCTTTGAAGTCTGACAAATGGGTCATTACAATTCTTCTTGGCAAAAAGAGAGAAAGTGGAAGGAGAATAATCTGGAAACATCTGTATACCAAGGTCAGGTATGGTCAAAGCCTGCATAGAGTGTGGGAAAAAAGAATTGACATATAAAATTCTATACACTGATGCATCTCAAATATCTTAGTGCTATCATAACAGCAAATGATGTTTCCAGATCTATAGACTCATGACTCCTTTCATGTGTGTATTTAAATATTTTTATTGTTGTAATAGTTTTTTTTTTTTTTTCTACCGTGATTTTCCCAAAAGAGATCAGCAGTTAAGTTGGTGCTGGTGCTGGATATCTAACCAAAAACTAATCAAACAAATTTATAAGAGTTTGTTTGCTGATAAGCTTTTGCCGAGTTAACCTTGTTTTCGTCTCTCCTCAGGTGGGTGAGAGAATTCCTGAATGAAGAGAACAAAGGCCTGGACGTGCTGGTGGAGTATCTTTCTTTTGCACAGTATGCCGTCACGTAAGTCACTACCAGTTCTCTCTCTCTTTACCTCTTTAGTCTATATGCAGAGCTGAGAACCAACACAATGCTACTATTCAGCACATCCACTGATGCATCACCACACAGTGCCAGTACCACCACTACCAGCACCACCACCAACACCGCTGCTGCTGCTGCTCCTGCTGCTGCTGCTGCTGCTGCTGCTGCTGCCTGGTTGTCAGAAACACTGAGTCACTCGGGGCCCGTCGCTGACACATTGGCACTGTGTATTATACCAATCATAGGCTTCTATTCATGGACTGACAATGTGATTATTAGTCAGTCACACAGTCCTGTACAGGGCCAAGGAGCCACGCAGTTAAATTTTTAAACAACCCCCCCCACAAACACACACACACACACACACACACACACACACACACACACACACACACACCCCACCCCCTTTCACCATATGTTATTATGGTCTGTCCACATTATGAATGGTTAGTCGTAACTGTGTTTACCCATTACCACTGCAGCAGTACCAGCATAGAAGTCATGGAAACCACCAGTCTAAAAACTGAAATAGATCATAACAGGTATGCTGTGACTGGCAGCTCTTTTCAAAGTTTCCGCCAAGTACAACAAAACAAGCCCTCTTGCTTACGTACCATGTCTAAACCGAAAGCTGTAATTTGATGTTATAAAATGTACATATTGTATGACATATTGACTTAGCTCATAACATCTATCCATTCGTGTATTTCTATGTGTATATTTTATGGTTTCAGCTGTCATAGATGGACATCAGCAGCTAACGCTATGCTATGCTTTGTGACTTGCTAACTGATAACGCTTGTTTGGTTTATTGGGTGGATACAGGATGTCAGTGCTGCCAACAAGCTAGGCTAGTTTAGCGAGGTTAGCTTGGCCATTGGTTGATGGTAAAAGTGCCTTGATGAATGGCAAGGAGAGGCCTTTTGCTAGCACAAGTAGCATGAGACTGATGTTAGCCCATCAGTGTTAGCTTGCTTTGGAGGTTGTGTTTTTACTGTTGCTGTCATGTTTAAAATAAAGTAAATTTTCAGTTTATTTTCACCTGTATGTTCAGACATATACATTTAGCAACCATTGGGGTCCTTGCAAAAATGGTTTCCCTATGTTTTGTGTTCAACAAAACACATGATGTTTTATTTTATGCCTTGTTTCCACGGTGCGACAGGTTTGACGGAGACTCTGTGGAGAATAACCCAGAGGCTGTGATTGATAAGTCTAAGCCCTGGAGCCGTTCTATAGAAGACCTGCATGGAGGAAGCACCCTGCCGTCCCCCATCACTGGGAATGGTATCACACGTGCTGGCCGACATTCCACGTTACGGTATGATGCACACACTTACGACCTCTGATGGTTAAAAAGATTCACCCTTAACTAATTGTGTTCATTTGATTTTAATATTTTTACAGTGAACTTGTTTTTTTGAGTTTACCTAGTGTTCGGCTGGACCAATGTGATTGTACTGTGATTATTTTGAGAAGTCACACATTTCATATGATGCCTCAGCAGCCCCTTTGTGGAGTCATGAGGTCTGTAAGACTGGCTTAAGACACATTTCTGCAGCAGCATGCAAATACCATTAGTCTAGATTTTTCGAATTGCTCGTTTTGCACATGATTATGACACGATGGACAGTTATTTTCCCTGTGACAGATGATGGCAGCAAATGGAAACATCTTCTTTTATGGAATGAATCTTTTCTTGTGTTTTTGTTTCTATTATCACCAAACAGACCATTTGAACTCCAAATCCTGTTCACACAATATTTCACAGCATTTAATTCATAAGCCCATGCTAATATATGCTCTAATATATGCTCTGGAGCACAAATCCCATTCAGTTGTGTCTAATCCTCCCTGTCATTCCATTGATGTTTCGACTCTTACTTCTGTGACCTTTAATCCGTTTGTTCGAAGAGGTTAACTTGAAGACATTGTACACAAAGAAAACTATTGATTCAACAAGGCACATGTCTTATTAATATGAGATCGTTGAATTATAACAGTCAGCCATTTTTATTCATTGTTTGAGTTGTTTTTTGTTGCCTGCTGTCTCAAAAGTAAGACATTTTACAAGTAATTTTTTTTTTTTCGTTTTCACTTTCTAACTGCATTAACTGCTACTTCACATCACTCGTAAGCGTGTGCTGCCTCCAGATGTTACCCTTGTGTCATCACTCGAGCATGTGCACTATGTGTAACAGGTCAGAGTGTCTTCATTGAGGCTGACTGTCTCTTCTGTTCTGTCCTGGTGTTCGTCCATAGTCATCTACTCTCCTGTCTGCCAATCTTCGACAGCAGGCAGGTCTCAGCTTTGCTCTGCTGGCTCACAGTCAGCTTTCTGCAGCCTCCCCCCCCCCCCCCAATGCACACACATACACAATCCCTGCCCCTGCCTCATTGTACTTTATACCTCCCTGCTAGCGCTGCCCAGTTTATTTGTCCCGCTGTCTGTGTCGGGGATGTGAATTATTTGTACTGTCAGCCTCCCCTCCCTCGCTTGAGACTGAATTCTCCTTTCCTTGGAGCAAATGGATTTTTCTGCATTCATTGTTCTTGCCTCTGCCTGTGTGCTGCTTGTGTGGCTCCCTAAATGCCATTCTGTGCAGAGGGTAGCCCAGTTTCTGCAAAAGCCCTGTAAAAAGCTTAACACTAGGCCACAACCAGTACAGATAGATTAGGAATCCTCTAAAAATCTTCTGTATTTTGGATGCATTATCTGTTTTCCTACTTGATAAGAGATGTCACATTAATTGTGAAGCATTTCGTCTGCTCTAGTATCAGTGGTTTAATAATGCTTAAATTTACAATTGTCCACTATACAGAATCTTTATCACTCTCTAGATTAGCTTTTTAATTAGGATAACGTGAACTGCTAACAGCTGGATGTCAAATTAAGACTTGTATGTTTCTTCTTCAAACTGCCATCTTGAAGAACACCAAGCACACTGACCTGTCCAAAGTGCTCTCAAATAAGACGGTATGCCTGTAGACTTACGTGGAGTTAGCTAGAAATCCATAGCTGTGTTTGTCTGTATTGTAGCTGTAGTCTTAGTTTTTGATGTTGTGTGGTGTTATTTACAACATTTTCTGTCTCTTATGGTCTCGCTGTTTTTGAGTAAACAGACAGGCAATTTTTGGACAATATTCATGTGTTGAAATCAGAACATCAACTCCTGGATGTCTCAGAACTTTTTTCCTTGTTAATAAGTAACCTCGTTTGATTCAAACTTTGTGAACATTTTCACCATTGACAGATATTAATTGAGTATTACAGTATGAAAATTTGTGTCTTTTTTACCCGGAGAAAGTCGTCCTCGCTGTCATATCTAACCACCTTGCTCCGTAACTGCAATTGAATATGTTGGTATCACTCTCCTTCACCGTGTCTAACTAGTTCAGAATTGTGCGTCTACACTTTAATGAGGATCAAGAAGAGACCATATTACTGTTATTCTCACCTCTCTCCACAGCTTCAGAGATTAGTTGGTCTACAGAGCGGTCCTCCTTACAGGAGATCCAACTGTAAATGTTATTCAATGAGGATTTTTCATTGACAACCTGAAAATATTGAATTACCTCCCTACTTCCACTGATCTCATTAATCATTGTCGCACTATTTTGGCTTTCAAGGTTCAGCTTTAAATTTTGAACCCTGAATAATTGATTGAAACCAAACTAAATTGCCACATAATGAATTTGTTGTCTTTTACTCCTGTTTCCTGAACTTTTTTTTTTGTTTATTTTCCAGTTCTTTTATACTTTTCTCACTGCGTTGTTTTTAATGTGTCTATATAAAGTTTAGTTGTGTAATTTCAGACAAGTCAGAGCAGGTTAAGGTATTACACGTCGCTGGTGTTGTGTAATCATTTATCATTAGTTTGGCTTGTGATTAAGACACATTTCTTCCAAATTGTGCCACCCCTCGATTTGGATGTTGATTAATCAGGAGAGGAAAAGCCTGCAACAGAAATCCTTTCAGATTATTTTCTCCGCTGCGTGAAGCGGGCGCTCCAGTTCTGTCAGAAAGAGTCTCGCAAATCGACTGCAGTTCTGTCAGGGAACTTGTTTTCCTGGTCGACACCACAACCTGCCGAGCACATGTAGAATACGCATAAATGCAATCTCATAAAATAAATATTAGATTTACACTGGTTTGAACACTAAAACATCATTTTTCAGGGCATGAAGTAACTATTTAATGTGAACTTTTTTGATACTTAACCATCTTTGTCCTAAAACTGCTGCCTCTTCCTTGCTCTAGCCTTTTTGAGACACACACACACACACACACACACACACACACACACACACACACACTGACTCAGAGAAGTCACGCCTTCAGGCATGGGACGAATCAGCGTGTCTATCAGTAGCCTGAAGACACATTTTTCCCCAGAACTCGGGCTGGTAATTGAACCTCGTGACAACAGTCTGAAAATAAACTGTTTTGCTCTGACTGGCTCCGCATATTATTCAGTAATACTGCTGCTCCAGCATTTCTTTTATTGTGAGAGCTGCACCAGGAGGAAAGGCCTTGTTTTGTTCACATTAAGCTGCACAATCACTGTGCTGCATGCAAATGACTGGCTTCTATTGTGTTAGCTGTAAGAGATATCTTTGTGAAGGGCGTTAAATTAAAACAATTGAAAAGAGGGCATCCTGTGGCCCCTGGCGAGGCTGTAGATTATATGGCCTTTGTGTGTGTTGATGTAAGGTGGTGTGGCGGTTTAATAGCCTCCCTATGTGAGGGAGATGGTCCGTGACGATGCCATTCACTGATGGCATCTGTTTTCTTGTTTGTGTTTAGATGCTTGTAGACCTGACACTTCCTTTAGTAAAACATTCTCTCTTTCCACTTCTCACTCAATTGTTTTTGTGTTTTGTGTACTGTTTCAGTTGTAACACGCTGCCCAGCCGGCGAACACTGAAAAACTCCAGACTGGTCTGTAAGAAAGACGACGTCCATGTCTGCATCATGTGCCTGCGTGCTATCATGAACTACCAGGTCAGTGCCCTGCAGTCCCTATGGGACGTCCACACAGACTCCATGTCCCTCTGGACTGAAGCACACTCTTCTAACTGAAGCCAAGTTCAATTTGTTTGACTGCTAGTTCTTCATATTTCATGTTCATTCAGTGGCTCTTTTTCTCTGTTAATTAGCTTATGTGTCTCCATCTTTCTCCCTCTCATTTGTTTTTCATCTTCCAGTATGGCTTCAACATGGTCATGTCACACCCACATGCTGTGAATGAAATTGCACTAAGTCTCAACAATAAAAACCCCAGGTAAGTTCAAACCAAAATAAGAAATAACTGTAATGAGAAAAACTCTTAAGGTCAACATTTAAAGGAATAAAACGCACGTTTCTCTTTGCTGATAAAAAAAGAGTCAGGTGGTGAGAGATTCAGTAAGAGATGCAAGCTTTACAAATCCAAATATTTTACCAACATGGATTCAAATTGGAACATTCAGTCCGACATTAGTGTCAGTGCACCTGCACAGTCTGATACAGAGTGAGTGTCTTTGTCACTCAGGGGCATATTCACCCTGACAGATGGGTCAGGCCACTCCAGCTGCTTATTGTGTGCGTGTGTGTGTGTGTGCGTGTGTGTGCGCGTGCGTGCGTGTGTGTGATAGTGGGTCAGTGTCTGTCCACTTCATGGCTCATGGCCTAAGGATTTAGGAGGTGGCCTAAGGAAACTGGAGGTGAAACCACTTTGCATCACCTATCACATATTGTCTCATCCAGACAGAGAATTCCTGCATGAAAGAACCAGAGACGGAACACACACACACACACACACACACACACACACACACACACACACACGGATTAGGCCTGAAGTATTAGTATTTCATACCCACCTTTTAATCCAGTGGATTAGATGAAAATGAAAACTTTTTTCAGACCTCATAACATGCCAGTCTGTCAGCATAATTAAATTTTATCATGGTCTTTGTCAATATTTGTAAAATGAAAAAAAAAAATTAAAAGGGCATTGATTGTAATAAACTTTGTAATTTCCATGTAGATAAATTTTACACCAACATTTCAGTGTTGGTAGGAAATCCCACTGTTTTTCTCTTTGTTTGTTCCATGGTTAAGTACAGGTTTGCTGCTGCGCTGGCACTTGTCATTTACTAACCATTCCTGCCTTTATTCTCTCGCTGTTTTACAGAACTAAAGCTCTCGTCTTGGAGCTCCTGGCGGCAGTTTGTCTCGTGAGAGGAGGCCACGAAATTATTCTCTCTGCGTTCGACAACTTTAAGGAGGTAGGACCTGCACGGGGAGGGGAAGTGAGGTCTGAGGAGACGAGTATGCCATTACATTTCGACTGAGCATTGTCAAACAGTGACTCAGCCCAGGAGAGGAATGCTCCTCCGGCAGATGCAAGACCAGCAGATTCCTCACTGCTGCAGAGCAATAGCATCTAGGAATGAGCTCTTTGTCAACAGATTACAGATGCCGGTTTAGCCTCATAACACAGGAGGACCTCCAGAGAAAACAGTTACGTGTGTGTGTTAACTGGATTTGGCGGACACATCAAAGCTCAGAATAGCAGACAGACGAATGCAACAGACAGCCCTGCCTGACCCTTGCCTGTCTGGATGAGGTATTCTGGCTGCCGGTGAAAAGAGTGGGAGGTTTATGATGGAGTTGGCGCTAACAGCAGCCCCACTTTGTAGCATACGGCCTGCAAACATGGGCCGACTGCAGTTAATGCAATATTTACACCCTTGAATGAAATATTGAGTGTTGCTCTCAGCGGCATTGGCATTAGTGGGAGAATAAGTCTGAGAACGTAGCTCGTCTAATGAGATGAATGTTGAGTAATGGTCGTGATAGTGTAGGCTGCTGGAGCAATGTGAGGAAGCAAAGTGACACAATGTAATGTTATTAGATCTAGTTTGCCAAGTGACTTTGATATCCCAGTCAGAAATTGGATGAAGGGGCGGCAGGCTGAAGCTCTGGGCGTTATTCAGTTTTTTTTTTTTTTTTTTTTTGGGATGCACACCCCTCCACTTTCTTCCTCCCTTCTCAATTCTTTATCATGCTCCATCTCCCTCATTGCCCTCCACATGAACTGTCTGAGCTGGATAGCATCTCTCTCTCTCTCTCTCTCTCTCTCTCTCTCGCTCTCTCTCTCTCTCTCTCTCTCTCTCTCTCTCTCTCACTCGCTCTCGCTCTCTCTCTCTCTCTTCATCCCTCTCTCTCTGTTGTTTTCTGTCTTCCAAGTTCTAGTTCAAATAGGGTTTTACTGGCAGGACACAGAAGCACTGCGTGAGCTGTATATGAAATGAAAGAATGATTCAGCAGTAGTTCATAAATAACTGGATCATAGTAATTTTCACTTTGAAAACTATGTAACGTCACTGACTGTTTATTTTCACACCGGTGATAACGTGAGGTTTTCTGACTGGGTAATGCCGATAAAGTTTGAGGATTAAAGGGTCGCAAGGATACAGTGCTGCTCTGTACTTTGTCAGCACTCTCTATACCACCAAAACACACCCTTGTCTTTCTTCCTGCAGAGAGAAAAAGCTCATGCTTGTTTTGATTCTAGTTGTGCTAGGGAGGGAGCAATTATATTTTTTGTGTTAACTGTGTACAGGTGGCACAGAAATTTAAGCTTAAATCACATGTCAATTATGATTTCATCAGTGTAAATTATCAGAGGTTGTTGGTGTGGGTGCCATTCATGGGAATCAGTGATTGATTGATTGTATCAATCACTGTTTCTTTCTCTCTCCACCTTGATTACTTCAAATTCAGTTTGATGTGGTTTGTTTTGCAGGTTTGTATGGAGACACAGCGGTTCGAGAAGCTTATGGAGTATTTCAAGAATGAGGACAACAACATTGACTTCATGGTATGTACACACACACACACACACACACACACACACACACACACACACTCTTAATGACTATTGATTGTGTGATTGTGCTGCACTCCCTTGAAAATCATACATCACAAGGCAAAGATGGCTCGTGAGCCTTTTAGAGCTGAAGAAGAGCAAAGGTGTTTGCTGGGAATTGTTCACCACTGTCAAGTATTCAGAGCAGCTGCAACACGCAGGTTAGTGCACAGGGAGCTACAAAGGTTCAGCTGTGATGAAATAAAAGCATGGATCAGAGTTACCGAGTGGTTAGAACTGCCACCTCAAAGTGAAAAGGTTCTGAGTTCGAACTATGCCTTACTATACTATAACTTTTCATGTCTTACTATGATATAACGTTTTTATACCTTAATGTATTATGACACTTCTATGCCATACTATACTATGACATTTTTATGTCTTACTAGACTATGATATTTTTTGCCTTTCTATTTTATGACTTTATGCGCTAATATGACGTTTTTATGCCTATTTTAAATGTTTGTAACACTGCTGCGCATGTCCTCAAACAATAAACAAACACATTGTGCTTCCAGTTTTATGATACACACTCACAGGGCTGTTTTTGTCTGTGAGAGGACTCTAATTTTTCTCATCATGGCACAAACTACAGATGTAGTGCTTTACATCAAACTGGAGTGGCCCTTAAGTGAAGAATCCATGTCAAGTCTATCTATCCAGTGTCCTAATTGATGTGTGGCATACATCGTGTGTGTGTGCGTGCATGTGCGTGTGCGTGTGCGTGTGTGTGTGTGTGTGTGTGTGTGTGTGAGAGAGAGAGAGAGCTTAAACCAACAGATGCTGTGTTCAAATAGATCTTCAATAGGACTTTGAATCGGACCTCTGTCACAAGTCGTCGTCTGACAGCAGCACTAAATCAAACAGACTTTGTCAAAGCCGACATGTCGCATGAGACAACTGAGCTCCTTACTGGGAGTTCATTAAGCCTTTGTCAGTGTGAAGAGAAGTTTATGTGTGTGTGTGTGTACATACATTAAACACTGAGAGATTCCCCCTTGATCTGTTTATGCAGCCAATGCAGTTGAACTGGCTGATTTTGTTCATTTGTTGTCTTAGATCCTTTTAATCTGCCAGATAAGCTACTCTGCCAGCTACATAAGCACAGTCATGCAGATTCATACACTGTTTCAGGGGAAGAGATTCTTAAAAAGGCAACAGATGTGATAATGAGCATAAAAACCGTTTGACAGAAGTGCCAGGCTGTTGTAGAAAAACCTCAAACATGTCGTTAATTAGTTTATTAACGCGTTTTACTTTGCATTGTCAGCAGTTTGTTGGGATCTTAGGGTCATAAAACATTTTTATATTTAATTTTTGATTTATAACTGATGATGCGTACAAGAGGTGTTTCAAAAAATGTCCAGGAAGCGTACGTTAGATACTGTGTAACCTCATCCACTAACTATATTTTTTCTGTTTCTATTCAGGTGGCCTGTATGCAGTTCATCAACATTGTGGTGCACTCGGTGGAGGACATGAACTTCCGAGTTCATCTACAGTACGACTTCACCAAGCTGTGTCTGGACGACTACTTAGACGTGAGTTGAGACAGAGCACTGCGGGGAAAAGTGGATAGACAGACAGAACACAGGCGCTCTTAATGTTCAGCTCAGTCCAGAGTATACAGTTGGTTGTCATTACTACAGCCCCGAGACAACAGCTACAGAAAAGCAGTCAATAATGGCTTTTCCATTACTTCAGGAAAAAAAAATCAGTTCTGTAAATCCTCATCTCCTGCCTCGCTGCAGAGGGTAAGATCGATGCTGGCCTCGGAGTCTGAGATGTCGGCCTCATGCAGTGAACTGAAAAACTGAATATCTTCCCCACCGCCTAACTGCCTCGCTCTGATTGTCACACTATCTCTTTTTTTGTCTATTTTTTCCAGAAATTAAAGCACACAGAGAGCGATAAGCTGCAGGTTCAAATCCAGGCATACTTGGATAACGTCTTTGATGTGGGAGCCCTCCTGGAGGATGCCGAGACCAAAAACGCTGCCCTGGAGCGGGTGGAGGAGCTGGAGGAGAACATGTCACATGTGAGAGCCCTCGACTATTGATTCCACTCTGTGAAAATCCATAAAACTGACTCCTTAGTCTCATTTGTCTTCTCTCACAAAAGGAGTCCAGCATGTCAGGATGTTGATGGCACAGTGAATTGACAGGGTGCACGGCAGTCTGTGTGAAGCTCCTGTCACGCTTGTTATCACGCCTTGCCCCCTCAGCATGGGATTTACTGTGATCTAATGCTTTCACTTAACTGTCAGCCACAAGGCAACACTTACAAGACATAGTATATATGGACACACTTTTTGTAACCTTCAAAACTTTGAAGTCCTCATAGTTTGTTTTAATCCAGAAAAATCTATAAATTAAATGCTTTATATCCTGCCCCGCTGGATCACTTTGACATATTGAGTTGGATGTTGTCATCACAATGAGTTCGCGTCACTGTGTGACCTCGTCCTCTTGGCCATTGTTCTTATAGATGACAGAGAAGCTGCAGGACATGGAGAACGAGGCCATGTCCAAGATCGTGGAGCTGGAGAAGCAGCTGATGCAAAGGAACAAGGAGCTTGACTCCATCAGGGTCAGACTCCACATTTACATTCATTAATTCAGTTGTCATTTCAGTACTCACTAAATACAAAAACCAAGTCTCCTTATAATAAACAGTTTGATGATGATTAAATGAAAAAATGTTATTTAAAAAAATTCCTGCGTATCCACGTTTCTGATTTCTCAGTTCCTTGTTTAACATTAGTACACTGATTGTTTTATCTTCTGCTTCCTCTAATATCTCGACAATATTACTTTCTTTCTTGCTGTCTCTGCCCCACACAGGAAGTCTACAAAGACACCAGCTCGCAGGTACACTCGCTGCGGCAGATGTTAAAGGAGAAGGATGAGGCCATCCAGCGACAGAGTAACCTAGAGAAGAAGATCCACGAGCTGGAGAAGCAGGGCACCATCAAGATCCACAAGAAGGGAGACGGTGACATCTCCATCCTGCCCTCACCGCCCCATGGCGTGGAGGGTTTGCCAGGCGCTTTTGTTGGAGGAAACAGCGGAGCTGTCAGTCCAAACCATGTAGGAGTTGTAGCAGGCGCGTCTGCTCCACCTCCACCGCCTCCTCCACCCCCTCCACTGCCAGTGAATGGCACATGTAGGTTTAATTTTAACCCAGTTTATTAGCATGTAAACTGTTGATCATGAAAAGCAGATAGAAGAGAGAAGATAGCATTAATTTTTATCTGACGGGCAAAATGTGTTTATTCTCTCCTAAGAACTGAGCTGGATGGCAAAAAGTACTTACCTAGATCTGTAATAGTTTCAGTAGTTAATTTAAACTATTTTAAACTGAAGCTTCAATGAAAATAGCGAAACTTTCCAAACACCAGCATCAGAGATGTGACAGACACAGACAGGGAGCTCAGGATATATCCTCTGTTTTTGTTTATCCTACTTTCTCTATCTCTATTCTCCAGTGCCAAATGGACTATCATCGAGATGTGTATAAGAGACAGGGATATATCCTCTGTTTTTGTTTATCCTACTTTCTCTATCTCTATTCTCCAGTGCCAAATGGACTATCATCGAGATGTGTATAAGAGACAGGGATATATCCTCTGTTTTTGTTTATCCTACTTTCTCTATCTCTATTCTCCAGTGCCAAATGGACTATCATCGAGATGTGTATAAGAGACAGCTGCCTCCTCCGCCTCCTCCTGTGGCACCACCACTGCCCGGCTGCGGGACGCCCACTGTCATCATGAACTCTGGGTTGGCAGGTAAGGTCACCGTGTGTCTGTAGGTGAATGAACAATACCTTTATGTAGTGAAAATATAAACTATAACGGGCATAGCAGCTTCTTTTTAAGTGATTGCAAAGGGCTGAAATATCAAAACAACAGACAACCAGTAATGCCAGTAGCTCCCGCGTAGCTTTTGTTGTTGTTGTTGTTTATATTTGTTATTATATAAGTCAGCCTCCCAAAGGCTGCCGAACTTGCTGTCAGGCATGTGCCTTCTCAGATGATGACAACTGATCAGTAACAAAGCCAGATTAGATCCTCCTGTAACCAGATCTGTCCGTACTGTATGTAGATGTGGGTGCATATTTCTACATACCTGTATGTAAGCATGTGCGTGCTGAACTACTAGAGGGACGTAACATCCTCCCTGAGAAGCTTGAAACCTTTGAATCAGAAAACACAGCGATGCCAACCCAGTAATGTCAGTTACACTGCACCACTCAGTAAACAGTAGAAACCCTATTTATTTTGAAAGCACAGATTCTTTACTGTGCCGTGTGTGTTTGAGATGTGTGTGTTGAAGCTTTCTCACTAATTTCTCTCACGATTTCTTAATGACTTATCTTTTACTTGATCCTTTTCTTTTTTTTCTCTGCCAACCAGAGGGACCCATCAAACTTTTCTGTAGGTTCTGCCTGTCATGTTTGGTGTTTTATCCCCCCCAGTGTTCCCTTTCTTTCCCACAAGTTTTGAAAATGGTATTTTCAGTCTTTGAATCCCAGTTGAAAACACAAGAACAACACAGCTTCACAGAACGGCCTTCTGTAAAACATTTAGATCATTTTAAACGACAAAAAAAAAAATACCAGATTTCAAACTCTATGCATGACTTTACCTTCACACCTTGCTGTAGTATTGTGATTGAGTGTGCGTGTGTGTGCGTGCCTTCATTTGAGTGTTTGTACGAGTGGAGATATCACCACATCTCAAAGCGTTGGTTGCATGCTGAGACACAGTGACCTGCTGTGACACGCTGATGACAGAAAGTGATAGCCGTAGCTGGAATGCTGTTTACTCTTCTGACAGAGTCCCGTCTCTGCTGACACCTCGTCTGTGTAGCAAAGCCGGGCACCATCTCAATGTTCAGCTTCAACGAATCAGGCCAGGTGGCTTCAAATACTTTTAATCTCTCTAATAGATAGTTTGTCAGTTGGCCAGGCAGGAAATCCTCACCATACGCACCATTTACTGTACCGGTATATCCTTCGGCCTTATTCTCCTCCACGAGGCTGAGAGGATTCACTCTGCTTAGGAAAAACAAATAAATAAATAGAGTGTGATTGTATGTTTTTAGAGATCAGGCAGAACTAGGATCTAGCCTCCAAGGGAGTCATATCCGTGTGTGTCACAAATCCCAGATACCTGTCTACCCTTTCACCTGCATGTGTGTGAATGTAAATGTATGTTCTCTGATGGTAGATAAGGAAAACAGTGTGTTAACTCGACTGTGTCCTGTGTAGCTGTTAAGATCAAGAAACCCATCAAGACAAAGTTCCGTATGCCCGTCTTCAACTGGGTAGCCCTTAAACCAAACCAGATCAACGGCACCGTCTTCAATGAGATCGATGATGAGAGGATACTCGAGGTAAGAGTCTCAGTGGTTTAACCTTGTGCATTTCTGGCATCGTTCCCATGGAAACAGAACGTGATCTGATTCTCTGTTGCCTTCTTTCAGGACCTGAACGTGGATGAGTTTGAGGAGATGTTTAAGACGAAAGCCCAGGGCCAGCCGATCGACCTCACCGTAAGCAAGCAGAAGGTCATCCAGAAGGGGCCGAACAAGGTGTCTCTGCTGGACTCCAACAGGGCGAAGAACCTGGCCATCACACTGAGGAAAGTGGGCAAGACACCTGAGGAGATCTGCAAGGCCATTCAGATGTAAGCCCCTTCAAAATAAAACGACAACCTCTGAATCCCTCTGGTGTTCTTATATGCTTACTCTTTTTGCCTAAATGAGACGTTTGTTTTGAGCGTCCCGGTCTTTGATGAATGTTGCTATACAACACACTATTGATAAATTAAAAATTATGTTTTGGATTAATGTTGTGACCTGGCATTTATATCTATAAATAGTAAACATAAATATATATGATTATATCATGACAGTAGCTTTTTCTCTTTTCACATCATCAGTCATTTAACCATATGCTGTGGTATCATGTGTCTTACTTAATGAGGTTCCATTGTGTAATATACTCTGTGTGCCTCTATCCTCCTCTGTCTTACCCCTCACCCAGATTCGACTTACGGACTCTGCCGGTGGACTTTGTGGAGTGTCTGATGCGCTTCCAGCCCACAGAGAACGAGATTAAAATCCTGCGGCAGTTCGAAAAGGAGCGCAAGCCGCTAGAAAGCCTGACGGATGAGGACCGCTTCATGATGCAGTTCAGTAAGATCGAACGACTCATGCAGAAGATGACCATCATGGCCTTCATCGGCAACTTCTGCGAGAGCATTCAGATGCTCACACCGGTGAGTTTTGGGGCAACCTGTTAAAGATGCTACATTGTCATTATTACTATTATTATTGTTATTATTAATATTATTATTACTGGTTTCTAATGTTTAAAACATAGAAAGCAACAATGCTCCACTGAATTGGACATCCTCTTTGTTTCCCCACAGCAACTACATGCAGTCATTGCAGCATCAGTGTCCATCAAGTCATCACAGAAGCTAAAGAAAATCCTAGAGGTAATTGAACCAGTCGCGTCTGGACTGAACATAGTGTTGAATTTGTGTGTGCTTTCCTTTTTCACGTTCATGCTCATTGCTGCTCTGCAGATTATCTTGGCACTTGGAAACTACATGAACAGCAGCAAAAGAGGAGCGGTGTACGGATTCAAGCTGCAGAGTTTAGACTTGGTAGGTTGAATTTGCTTCCTCGTAGCCTTTCAAATCGTCCACTTTTTCCTTACGCGTGTTTTCTACACCTCTAATTTCTCTTTTGCTTCATTCACAGCTACTTGATACCAAGTCGACGGACCGTAAGATAACATTGTTACACTACATAGCCAATGTGGTGAAGGAGAAATACTCGCAGGTGTCTCTCTTCTACAATGAGCTGCACTACGTGGAGAAAGCTGCAGCAGGTGAGTCAGACAGTGCTAGTGTTAGTTCATACATGTGAGATCCAGCCCATCAGTGACACATAGACAGATCGTTGTGCATCTATTGTACTTGGGAGATCCAGTTCATTCTGTTTCTTTTAATTTTCTACCAGATTTTGATATCATTCACTATAAACATTTGACTGAGTATAGTCGAGTGTGGGGTTGCATGTGTAGTTATATGTATCCCTGTGTTCACAGTCTCACTGGAGAACGTCCTGCTGGATGTTAAGGAGCTGCACAGAGGCATGGAGTTGACCAAACGAGAGTACAGCATGCACGGCCACAACACCATGCTCAAAGACTTCATCACGCACAATGAGAACAAACTGAAAAAGCTGCAGGACGATGCCAAGATTGCACAGGTACTGCCTTGTTTTTACTTTTTTCTCTCTGTCTGTTAAATGGTCAACTGAATGTAAATCCTCTGTCTGTTTCTGAAAGGACGCCTTCGACGAGGCGGTGAAATTCTTCGGGGAGAACTCCAAAACCACGCCGCCGTCAGTCTTCTTCCCTGTGTTCGTGCGGTTTGTTAAAGCTTACAGAGTGAGTTGGATAACAGTCTCTGACACAGTCACACAAAAGCACGCACGCACACACACACATACACATACCTGTCCAGCTGTTTAGCTCTAGGCTTTGTCACTGCAGCAGCTGGGGAAAGTCAGACATAAAGATATTTTTGAAATGCTCATGTGCATTGTGTGTGTGACATGGTCTGGAAGTGTTCATAGCTCAGTGTTCATTCCAAAAAAACTTTAACTTTCAAATAAGCACATTTTAAGAACTGTGTACGACACACTTCAAACAAAAACCCAACACACAGTACGTTTCTGAATCCTTGTGCACCTATGTGTTGATGAGCTTATTTCATTCAGAGCAGCAGTCTGATCAACAGGTTTATGTGACCTGGGATTCAATCCAAGACTGTCTGGAAGAGTTGGACTGTTTTCAGCTGTTGTCCTTCCACGGCAGCTGTGTGTCAGCTTTGTTTAGTGCACCACTTTTTCTTCTTAACTGCTCCACACTGCTCACGATGCTGAAGTACAATCTGAAGTTTGCACAGAACATTTGAATATTTTAAAATTCACTGAGTTCCGTCAAAACTGTAGAGGCTTCTGCTATAATGGCAACAACACACTGTTCCCTATGTTCATATTTAAACCGTTTATGGCATGAATCTGTAATCTCTGCAGCAAGCAGAAGAGGACAACGAGCAAAGAAAGAGACAGGAGCAGATTATGATGGAGAAACTTCTAGAACAAGAGGCCATGATGGAGGAAAACCAGAAGGTGAGTCGCCCTTCATTTCCAAATCTCCACCCACCCCCCTTCGTCTTTTTCCTCCTTCCCCTCCCTCCCTCCCTCCCTCCCTATATCGCTTTCTAGGCCAGGAGGCTACAGTGGATCACGGCAACCAGAAGGTAAGCCGGCTCCACTTCCTCCCCTTCTACTTCATCCTCTCTTCCTCCAGACTTCTGATCACAGGATTAGTTGAGCACATACTGCCTGCTGGGTATAGTTGTATCTGGTTCTACAGTCTTGACGCCTGCTGAGCCGCATCACATCGACTCAGGATCAGCGGCTCTAATTCTTAAATGGTTCAATTAACTCACACATGCACAAACGCTAGAATGAAGAGGAGTGAGTGGAGCAAAAAAAAATATCCTTGGTTGAATATACTGTAGTCATGACTTAGAGTAAGACCTGTTAACGTGTGTACGTGTGTGTGTGTGTGTGTGTGTGTGTGTGTCTCAGTCTCCATCCCATAAGAACAAGCGGCAACAGCAAGAGCTGATCCAGGAGCTCAGGAGGAAACAGGTGAAAGACAGCCGCCATGTCTACGAAGGCAAAGATGGAGCAATTGAGGACATCATCACAGGTAATGTCACTTGGGCCTGGCTGCCGTCTGTGACCAAACACACACATACAGGGCGCTCTGCATGAAGGTCCTCTCCTGTGCTATACATTCAGTCTTTAACAAAGGGATTCTAAAGCAACTAACACGATGACTTTGGCTCTTTCAAAAATTCAGCTGTCAGATGTTTGAGAATCGAAGGTATTACCTAATGAGTACAAACATGTCACTGACAGTCCAGCTAATCCAGATCTGTATCTGCTCTGTCATTGCTTTGTAACACCATCTGTACGTAGACAGGGCCGGGTTGTGACTAGCTCCTAGAACATTCATTTATGAGAAGTTTACTGACAGGCGATGAAAACCTGCCATGGGCAGTGGTGGAATGTAGTACATGTATTCAAGTGCCATACTTTAACACAGTTTAGAAGTACTTGTACATTATATATCATGATATCCAATTCATGTCAATTTACTTATACTTTTACTCCCTTAGATATATCTGACCTCTATAATTAATATTACCTGACTGATCCTGAATTTTTGAGGCTGATACTAATAATGATATTTGAGTTTAAAAATGACAAATCTGTCTCTTTTCCTTTTTTGAATTGTAAGCAAGATACATACTAAGCGGGACATTTTACCATTGAAAAAAATGTACTTGTCAGTGCTCTATATAATGCTGTTAGTGACACGGTTTCTAAATGACATCAAAGCCAGTGTCAGCATTTCTGCACTTCAATTTCTTGTTACTTATCAGCCGATATATACACAGATACCGATATCTGCAAAAAGCTCATATTGGCTGATATACATCTACTTTGGAAATATGATTTTACATACAAGCCAATACAAGGTATTCTAGTTGATAAGCTGTTTGGGTTGTTTTTAAAGTAGGTACAGTCAGCTCCAGCTACAACAGTAAATTGCTACTTACATAATATAGCACTCACAGGAGTCTTTCATTCATAATTAGTGCTTTATGTAACACTCTATATTTTTTAATATCGTACCTTTTACTTGTAATGGAATTTCTTTTTTCAATGTGGTATTGCTACTTTCAGTCTTTCAGTGCTTCTTCCACCACTAGCCATGGGAATAGCTTTTGTTAAAACCCCCTGGTAATTGAAATTCAGATTGATCTAAATATTTGTAACAATAAAACTTTGTTAGATTCTTAGAGACAGAGTTAGATAACGTTTATTGCCAAATGAATAACCCTTCTTTGCTCACCAGCAGCCTGTTGGGCTCTTCAGTGGAGCATTAAACTGCTAGAATCCTCTCTCAAACACTCTTGAAGACACTTGTCACCCGGCCCCTCTTGATGCTGTTGTTGGATATTTGCTTAGTGCTAACCAGTGCTAAACCCCTGTAGGATTCTGCTTTTCTTATATTGTGTTTGTCTTGTCTTGTCCTGGCTGTTGTCCCTTGTTGTTCTCAATGCAGTGCTGAAGACAGTGCCCTTTACCGCCCGCACAGCCAAGCGCGGCTCTCGGTTCTTCTGCGAGCCCGCCCTCAATGAGGAGTACCATTACTAAGCTTATAGAACTCTCTCTCTTCTCAAAGGTTGCTGGAACAAAATGTTCTCTTCTTTATGTCTTTCTCTCCTCCCTCTTTTTGCATGCCTCTTCACACTCCTCCTCTTTTAACCATGACACTCCACTCTCACACTCTGGACCTGTGCATGTGCACTGTGCCGGAATCTCATGGTTTTTTGGAGACACGCACACGTCTGAGTGCATGCATTTGTGTGTGTTCACATATTCTATCCCTCCCTGAGCATGACAAGGTGTTGGTGGTAACGGTTTTCTCTGCCCACTTGCATGAAGTGTGACACTCTCATTCATCATCATTATTTTATCAGCCATGGCAAATCATAATGTCACAGAGAGAACTGTCTCCAAGGTCACTCTTACCTGTGCTGTCAGGAGATTTAAAGTGGTGGAGCGTACTTTGTCATGTAAAGGAGCAGAAATGTTCAGCTGGGTGCTGCCATCTAGTGGTGGAATGCTGAAACTGTATATCAATTTATGAATGGAGTAGTTAAGAATTCATCTTTGATTAGATTCAAATTTAATGATCCAATTTGGTCAGTAGCACCCAACATTCTGCAGTGCCATCTTGTAATATACATTAGTATATAGACAAGCTTATCTTCATCTACATGGCAGGTATGACTAACGCCATGATGTGTAAGTGCCTGTGGCATTATAACTTGCTTTTTTCTGTGTGTTTCACTTAATGTTTTAATCAGAAATGAATGTTTGTGTGTTCATTATCACATATCATTACTGCTGTTGACACAGCTTCTTGCACGCTGATCGCTTCATCCCTGCCGCTTTTCCATGATGCACCCCTGCTCTCCCAGTTAGCCCACATGCTGTGGCGTGGTCCTGCCGTCTGCTGGCAGGTCACCTCTCTGTCACATGACTCTCTGCTGTCTGGCAGGCTCACTAACCCACCCATATAAATAATCTTTTGCATTACAGCAGTCTCTATTTACACTTGCAGTGTGCGTGTTACTAACATGCAACCAGATACCTGTTTGGTGGTAATTAACCAGTAGTCAGCTGACTGCATGCATGCTTTGTTTGGTTTTTGGTGACGAGGCTGTTGAACATAATCCTGCTGTCTCCTGGAACCATATTTATTTCTTTTTCAGTTCACAATCGCTCTGTACTGGAAGTTTGAGACAGGCTTGTTGTCTTTCCTTGCTGGTAGCCTCTCTGCAAAGCAGTCTGGGTTTAGTAACAGAAAAAAAACCTAAATAAGCTTTGATCCTCTACTCCATCCACCCTCAATCCTCCTTCCTGCCAGTTGAACCAGTTAACATCCTCCAGCTCTTTCCCTTCTCATGCCCTTATCCCACTCTGGCCTTTCCCCCGTGCAGCCTGCTGCCACTCTGCTTTGCTCTTGCAGCGCTCTCTGTGCAAAGCCAGTGTGAAAATGTTGGGCTGACGCTCTGGTCAGTCTCCTCCTCCTCCATTTTTAACCTTCATTTTGTCTTCTCTTTATCTAGCCCTAAAGAAGAATAATATTACTAAATTTCCCAATGTCTACTCGAGGGTAAGGAACTCCTCCAGTAGCACCTCTGTAGTGGTGGATGTGTCCCAAACCTGGCAAGCATCTCTTTATTACCTCCCTTCCTGTTTTACTGTCTTCTTATTTAGGGTTCACTCAGCATTCACCTACCTGTCCCTTTGTTTTCTCCTCATTATATCTGCTTAATAACAGTAGATTTGAATGTCTAATGCAAAAAAATTAGTTACTCTTTGCATTAGTTTCTTGACCTTTTATTAATCATCACAGATTTTCTAGATTTCTGGCAGAGGCTTACAAGTCAAAACCCCATGGCTTGTCTCAGTCATAATACCCAGAGACAGCTGGACCTGAGGGGCTTTTTTTTTTTTTTTTCCTGTGTAGACCTCACGCTGCTTTCAAAGACAGGCTACCAGCACTATGAGCATGTGGGCTCATCAAATCACCCTGACAAGATGACTGACAGTTCTTTTATCCACTCCACCCCACAAACCCATCCCCTCTTCCCCATCCTCCCCTCTCAGATTTGAGGAATCAGCCTTACAGGCGAGCAGACGCTGTGCGGAGGAGTGTCAGGAGGCGCTTTGATGATCAGAACTTGCGGCCGGTGAACAACGGCGAAGTGGTCATGTGACGAGGGAACGGTGTATGTGCTGGAAGGGGGAGGGGAGGGAGGGGGGTGAGGATGTGAAACAACAAGAGAAGGAGAGACAGTAGGTTGGATACAGAGCGAAGAGGGATAAGTGAAAGATGACAAGTGTTGTAGCACCCATAGAGATGAGTATGTATATATATTACATAAGAATACATGTTATTCCATGTCTGTGGTATTGTAGCAGCTTTTCACTATGAAGGACTGGGACATGTACAGGACTGAATTTAAAGAAAAGTGTCTGAAAGGTTGGTTGAGAAACCTTAGACAAGCCAAGTGCCTGAACTTATTTTTGTGGTGTAATGTCACGTCGTCCTCCGTTTGTCTGATAACTGTTTTTAATATCCCCACTTCAAGCAATACGATTTGACCTGGCTTTAATTTGAGGACGTGTAAAACTGGACTTACGGTGGCTTTAAGAGCCACATGAACAGATGCTTCCTTGGAAACATAATGTAGAATGTATGGGACGTGTTCCCTTTAGCTGTTACAAATATTACATCTTTTAGCGATGAGTTTGACACCCGGTAATATCTCGGTACATTTCGGTGCTCTCTTCCATTCCTCTTACTATACAAACATGCATCTCATCTTTTACTACAAGGGCTGATGATCAGGCAGGAAGAAAGTGGAAATAGAATAATTAAAAATCTATATTTGTACTAAAGTTAGTATAAGGTAGATGGAAAAATGAATGAAAAAGACAGTAATTCTTTTCAAACAAAACCAGGCTAATGTGAACTGTATATATCAGACCGCTCCATACTGACTTCTCTTCACCACAGTTAGTGAATCAAGTCTGACTCTAACTCTTAATCCATAAAAGAGGCTGTCTGCTTACTTAAAACTCTGCCGTACATTTCTGTAGCAGCACAGCAATTTGACTGGTTTCTGGGAACAAATTAAGAAGCAACATAAAAAAAAAAAGTTTTCTACCAAGCATAGAAACTGCACAAAAGATACTGAATCCTACTGGATGATTTCATTGTCAAAACTGGATATAACTTAGCATTTTATCTGTGTAAACTTTTTTTTTTTTTTTTTATACAGGTTAATCATATTCCTGGCTACTGTGTCTACTCACTTTATTGTAATTTTAATGTATAGTATTTAACCACTGAGAAGATTCCTTTAAGCTCATGTTTCCATCTAATGTGTGTCCACAGTCATTAGAACACAGCGAAACAAAAGTACACAACACAAAAAGTTTCCTAAATGTACAGATATTTTGCTACAAACCTTTTTTTTTTTTTTTTACTTATTCACATTACCAGATGGTTAACATTGTACATATTGTTTAAACAAAGGTTTGCGTTGCCTTGTGCTATACAACTTGAATGTTATTTTAACTTATAGTTTTTGTTTCCATGTTTGTATATTTAATTAAACCAAATGCAGCCAGGAATCTACAGTAGTGTGTTAAATCACGTCTCATGTCGTGCAGGAGGATCACTGAGTTTGCTTGCGGTGTGCGTCACAGGTGCATCAAAGCCAGGTACAACAACATGCGACATGTTGTGATTTGCAAGTGTTCAAACATTTGAACTTTATGGCCTCATTGTAATCTATTACACTAGTTTGTATTTGTTGACCTGTGATGCGCTGGTTTTGTGGCTCAGTGATGCAGCCTGCTGACTTGACTATAATCATCTCCACTGAAGCATGTGATGCCATACATCTGCTTTTCTCTCAACTTCACCCTCTGTAATAGTGTCATATCTCTAACTGGATAATACTGGCATGTTTTTTTTTTTTTTTTTACTTTCACCAGAAATGTATTTTAGGCAGTTTGTGCTCGTTACAAAATAACTTTTTTTTTTTTGTTTGTTTTTTTTTTAAATTAGGTGATATGAGATTTTCAACAAATATGATGAAATAAACTATTTACATTGATTATAGAATTGTTTGTCTTGAAACTGGTGATGGTTGAGATTTGACAGAACTCTCAATATTATTACCAACAGACTGCTATATTTTCACATCTGGTAGAGCATGATCTGATGGCGAACTGGCTTCATTTTTAGGCCACATAATAATAATATAAATATAATGCTATTTCTGAAGGGTTTAGTTAGTGGGTAAGCATGTCTCATAAATATAAGAAATTACATGAAAAAATAAATAAGAACCTTTGACTTTGACCGTAATGAACACCATAAGTATCCAATTGCAGAAGTAATCCATTGAAACAGTTTTATTACATTGAACTACAGTATTTCGATTTTAACATAATGCTCCGATTGAAACCTTTTTGAATCATTCATTGAGAACACATCTGCAGCGGGATCAAATCAAATATTTGATATATTTGATTGGATCAAATATTTCCTGTTATTTCTGGACAAGCCTGTTTTCTTGCTCCATTTCCATGTGAGAGACAGTCAGTCGGACATTAAGATATGCTTTTAATTGAATATAAAAATGATCAGCAATGGAAAACATGTACAACTACAGTCAACTAAAAAAATGTTAAAGCTAACAAAAGCAACAAAAGGACAACCTGATGTTTAACGATTGATCAGCTGTTGCTGATATCAAATTATTTACCAAGTGAGTGTGTAAGTTCAGTGTAGCCTATTCCCATTAAATACCAGTGGAAGATGTTATCTCACAGTCAGTCCAGAATGGTGTGACCAGTGCAGTCAGATGAGCTTGAAGGGGAATGCATGTTTGTAGAAGTGTACAAATACCACAAAAGAGCAGCAGAATTGTGATCATCAAGGTGCATCCAGCTGTTCCAGTAAAGTTCTTCTCCTTTTCTCCAGCTCTCCTTCACTCAGCTCACTGCCTGATGTATCCCAGCCACCCTGATTACAACACAGGAAAACACAAAGACTTTGTGATGCAATACACTGTGAGATATGCAAATTAACTGGACAAATGTAACATTTGTAAAGAAAAGAGTGTATGATAAGACAAACTTGACTTAAATTTAGCAACTTTTGTCTCGTACTCGTATTTTCCACACACAAAAAAGGCCAATGCAGCACTAATTAAAACTAATTTTTTCTAAAACATACTTTAAAACACTGGTTTGCTGAAATTAAACTTTATCTATTTACAAAGAAAACTAACCTCCTCTTTGGCCGCTTTCCTTTTAGGAGACTTCTGTTTAGAGTCGGAGCGAGATTTCCCCCGAGACTTGTCATTCTCTTTATCTTTGTCAAGGTCTTTTTCACGCTTCCCATCACGCTCTCTTCCTTTCTTCTCATTGTCAGAATCTGGTGATGCCTGTTTGTCACAATCACAGTCAGTGTGCATACAACCTTCAGATTATTTATACACAATAAATAGATTTTGGTGGTGTTCTGTATACTTACAGACTTGTGGCGTCTCTTCTTGCCCTTCTTCTTGTGCTTCTTGGATTTCTTATAGCTTCTCTCTGGTTTCAGGAGGAAAATGTCAGTAAATGTCAATTGCACTGCACTTCTCCAATATGATGATAAATGATGAGAAGCTGTGAAACCCACTCACCAGATTCTCCACTGGAGGAGCGTTCCGAGGGGGATTTGGACTGTGACCTCTTTTTCTTCTTATGATATTCCTCATCCTCAGACTCTGAGCCCTGTCAAAAACATTTAAGTCAAGTAATTTAGACATCAACACGGCGTGATGGGGGAGCAGATTATTGATTGCTAAATTGTTTGCCCACAGCTCATTGTCTCATCTAAGCACAGTGGTGAGGAGTACTGACTGATCGAGAGCGGGAACGTTTCCTGTGGTGCTTCTTGGACTTCTTTGAGTGCTTCTTTGCCTTTGAATGGTGGTGTTGGCATTCATGCTGTTGAAATAATAAATACTATGTTTAACACCACCATCATCCTCATGAATGATAGATTCAGCCCATTCCCACTGTAATGACAGCCTTACCTCTAAGACATGCATGAAGTCTTTGAAAATCCTCTTCCTCTCCGACTCCAGAGTGACGTCTTCAAAGGCAGATTCTTTTAAGAATCTCTCTCTTACCTGAAATGTTAAATTGTGAGTCATCACAAAACATCAAGTAAAATGATGCGACACTGAGAACAATAAAAACTGAAGACACCACCTACTGTTTTACAAGTAATTTAGAAATCATTAAAACTAAATAATGGAGAGGGGGATATAACCAGAAAACAGGCGGTGCTGAAACTATAACAATATTGATCACATTTAAAAAAAAAAAAAAAAAAAAAAAAAAAAAAAAAAAAAAAAAAAAACTTACTCCCTCCCATGTAGCCTCTGGCTCCAGCGGGGGTGTGGCCTGTTTCAGCATGTTCTTGAAGGCTGCTTCTTTCCTTTTCATCTTCCTGGCCTCCTCCTTCTCTCGCTCCCTCTCTCTGGCTTCAGCCTTCTCAAGTAACTACGCAGAGAGAGGTTGCAAGGTGGGTTAAATTAATGATCACAAACGTTGAAAACAAGAAAATTAGAAGAATGCTGTCACATAAAGCTGAGTTTGAAATTGTTTTCTACAATGTAATATGTTCAACTTTGCTCACAAGTCAAGTGTAGTGACTTATGAGCAAGTAAGTAAAGCTCAAATTACACTTTCAACTCAGTACCTGGCATCTTATCCTGTTACCATACTTTGTTTCCCAGCATCAGGGCACATCTTTAGACATTACACTTCACCTCTACAATCGAATGTCATCTAATACAGCTGTTCTGCCTTTAATTAATCTACCTATATGGTGCCCGTTATGTTCAGGTCCTTTTTTGTTTGGTTTGTAAATTATGTTTTCACAGTGACGCCATAGTGGTGTTGATGCACTAGACAACGTTATATTCACAGGTGTTTCCTGTCCCCCTTATGTATGAAATGGGGATGACAAAAAATTTGAAACACCTCAGCTGTGAATTTTTATAACTTTGACAGGTGTCCTTTAAAGTGGCCACAGAGTGATGTGAAAAGCTAGGGGGGAAGAAAATGTATGTAGGCCAGGGAACTTACACTGTTGAAGGCCAGCTTTATGTTTCCTGCATCCAGTGTGGTGGCTCTCTTGTCTGAGCTGATGACTGATCCAAAGTCATCAAAGCTGGTATTAACTTCAACCAGGAAGCCTTTGTCCTGGTGAAGGAGAGAAGGGAGTGAAATAAAATAACTTGTAAAAATATAACTATATCAAAACAAACCTCTCAGATGAGACATTGATATGCGCAGATGTACAGTGTACACTTTGCTATAATCTCACTTTAAGAATATCTTTGATGATCCTTTTTTCATCATGGTAGCGAGCCTTCAAGTCTTCCACATAGAATTTGAAGAGATCCAGGGGAGTGGAACCTGAACAGTAGACACCATAGAGTAAAAAATACTGTACATATTGTTTCATGCAGCAAAAAATCTATTAACCAACAATGAAGCTAATACAGAGTAATACAAGTAAGTACAAGAGAAATGAAAAAAATTAAACTTGATCAACAGTGCACTGCTGTGTTTCATACAGTATTTACATCCTGTGTATGCTTTATTTCTGCGTGTCACATCCACGTGCTTCAGAGCGTTCAGCTCACGCGGACGTGTGAAGCCACATGTGCTGTGGCCTGCTGTCTTACCCGGCTGGCCCAGCATGTTGGCAAAGCGGATGTCTGAGCTCAGGGTTGGGTACATCTCCATCCAGGCAGACATGGAGTGAAGCTGGCCGTGGTCATGGAGCTCATCGAGAAATTTCTGAGAGAAAACCGGAAAATATTTGAAATAAGTGATATCCCATGTTTAAACAAATAGAATTTGTCCTTTTTATGATTTGTTGTAGATAATGATTAAACTAGCAGAACAGCTGATTGGAACTGCTGCAACATTTTTGCAAAATGAGAAATCAGACCAGTTCCTTCCATTACATTTGTAAATATCCATTCCCTCTCACCTGGAAAGCCTCTCTATTCTTGCGCTGTCGCCTCCTCTCCCTGAGAAGAGTTTTCTGTTTCTCTTCCTCCTCCTCCTTCTCCAGTGCCCGGATGTGCTCCTCAAAACAAATCAGGGCATCCTCCTTGTCCATATCTGTCAATAAATAACAACACTATCAAGAGGGCTGCATAGAACCAAAGTAAACTGTGACTATCTCAGATATAGTGAGGTTCACATAGAGTAGATAAAACTAAGACATGAATTTCTGCGCTCATACTCTGCAGCTCCTCATCTTCTGCAAAGGTGGGGTTGTCTAGCAGGTACTGCTGGGCCTCAGACCAGGTGGTGCGGTAGGTGACATTGGCCATGTTGTCCAGAATGTTCTTCAGAGCTTCCCAGTTCCTCTTTCTCAGCTGCTTAGCTTGCTCCTGTTGGAACAGAGGATGAAACCAGGATGTTCATAGTGCCAATATTCTCAAAGCTCCCATCTTCAGGTAACATCATCTAAGAGATGAATGATTCTACATCATTGAGATAAACATGCTGACTAAAAATCTCTTCAAATACTAAAACTTGGGAGGACTGTTAACTGTAGATCAACGACTTACCTTCTCTTTCTTAGCGAGGTAGAACAACACATCTTCATAGATCTCCAGCCTGTCTCTCTCTGGAACGCAACTCCACACCTCAAGCTCACCAAACATCTGTTCTGCTTTCCTGGATTACAAGTACACAAACACAAACACACATATTTAGGATATTTTCACACAACCCACATGAGGGCAGCATTTCACAGGCCAAATCTTCCTTTAATACTTTTGTCATTAATGCTTAGTACATCCCATTAGATACACAGTTATGTAGAGTTATTAAAAAAATTAATGAAATTAATGAAAAAAATTTAAAAAGTACAGTTGAACTTTTTAGGAAGCTGTCTTTCATGATGTGCACTGAACATTTAATTTCCTTTACTGCAGCTCCAAACTTGATGCTCAGGAGTCAGAGGCTGTGGTTGACCGCAGAGAAATAAGCTTTTAAATGCAAGGAGACGCACGGACACACACACGCTATCAAACAGCCATGCTATCACTCTTCAACTGCCTGTTGTGTGCCATCCCAGATTGCAGCCCCAGTGCCAGCCGAACTCTGAAACTGGCTCGTTGTCAAGGTCACCAGTCAATCCGTCCGTCCCCTCTGTCCGTCACAAAGACTTTCACCCCAATGCCAAACCAAAAAGTGCTGGTGAACTGGATGTCACACGCAAGACCAATCATCAAAACTGCAGCATTTTACAGTTATGGGCCTAATGTTTCAAGGCATATCTGCATGACACATATTTATTGTTGAAAAAAAAAAAAACCTTTGAACCAGCAGAATAAGGAAAATCTTTCTTTTTGTGTCTGACATCTCTGTTGCTTTAAGTGTGAAACTAATTAAAAACAGCAAGAAATTGGATAAAACAGAAGGTGGTTGATTAGACTGAAACCCAAAATGTCATATGCACCTTCACCCCACCATTAGAGCTAGCAAATCACTTGAGTCTGTTCCCTCACTAAACTGTGATATAGCAACATACAAGGTTCAACAACAGTGTGATGAGCTCTAACAGGTCACAGTAGTTTAAGTGGAAGCTAACAGTGTTGTAACTACATGATGGCGTGCATAAGCCATAGATTACCTTTCAGTCATCTCATCTGCATAATCATATTGACAATTCGCTGAAGCACAAATTAATACAGGGGGAAAAAAGACACACATTTATTGTGGGATCACTGCAGCACTTACTTGTATCTGGTGGTAGATGTCATCTTCTCGTGGTTCTCCAAGAACCTCTGAAAGGTCTCTTTGGACTCCTTGTATTTAATTCTTGCCTCCTCCTTTTCTTCCTTCTCTGTCTGGACTTTGTAGGCATTAAACGCCTGCTTCTTCTCACTCAGTTTGGGAAGCGCACTTTGTTGATAAGGAGAAGTAAGAAATTTGAGTTTACAGATGGGCATTGTTCTCACCTCCTATTGTACAGTAGAAAGGATAAACTGATAATTGGAGAACAGTATACCTGTAGCGCGGATCATTGATAATCATTTTCATAGCCTGTTCCCAAGAGGAGTTTGAAGACACACCCTGGAATAAAGACAAAGTCATGATGGCTTTTTAGCTCAAACTAAACCGTTAAATTTACATGAAATTTGTAACATATAAGATATAAAAACATTAGATCAAAGAAAATAAATGGTTCTATTGTCCTCAGAATGAAACACATTGAGTTTACGTCTGCCGTATGAAATGTGCTATATAAATAAAACTGACTTGACTTTGTTACAAAAAGCACATGAGGCAGGAGGAGGAACAAAGAGCTGTGCTACTTTGGCTCCTAGAACTCAACATATTTTCTTAATTACTAATAGATGCTGGGTTAAGAGGTGTGAAGTGGCAATAATTCAAAGAAGTGCCCCTTCTGCCGCTCTCCACTCCCAGGGAGTGACTCCTTCATCCATTATGAACTGATTCCACCACATGCCTCTGTCTTGTCAGCTGTCACAGTTATTCTAACTCACTGAGGCATGCCACTTTCTCTCACTGTCTTAATCCCAGCCAGCCCCGTGCCTTTGATCCAATAAAGCTAATCATGAAGACAGAGCCATTAAGATCTTGCAGGAAATGGCAAGCAATCTCAGAGGAGAGCTTTGTGCACAAAATTAAAAGAGCCTAAATATAGCAGCATTCAAGGTGGGTGGTGCTACGCCACCTTGTGAGTGAACACACAACACATCCAAAGCAACAGGAGGAGAACCTTAACAATCATGCTAAAACCTCCCAGGGGCTCATGAGGAAGGACAGGGATTAGATCCAGATCAGAATGCAAATAACGTGCTGGTAAATACATCAGACATTAGGAGAGAGACGGAGAAATTAATCTTAACAATAGACCTTCTGTGTATACTGGTGTAAAACTCAACCATTAAGCACTTGTTAGAGTTACTTTGATGAAATTATATGAGGCTGACTTCTGGACAATGACTTTGTTTATACAGGTAAACTTTAGTATGGTTAAATGTTAACATTTTCTTTGACTCTGAGGCCACATTGTTATTATAAGAAGTAGCCAAATTATCCTGACTTTATCTGAACAGAACAGTTTTAAATTTTAAAACAACAACCATATAATCTATGGCAAACTACAGCCACCTTCATGACAATTTGTAGGGATCCTGTAATATTTGGCATTACATACTGAGCTCTATACTACATACTAAGACCTATAGTCTTAGTAGCTGCAATGGCACATGGAAAATGAAATCTTAAAATTTGTTTGACCAACCAAGCCACAACTAAAAGCATATTAATGGATCCAAGTATGTCGAGACCAGCACACTGAAAAAAGCAGATGGAAGTTTTTGTATTGGACCTGTTACATGTCATCTAACATAATCATTCATTACTTCCCTACAGAGACAGTACAGCCTCCGCACTGTCCTTCACAGTGTGGCCTGTAGTTCAGCTACAGGTTAACCCCACTTGAAAATTTGTCTAACCTTCTCTTTCAGCAGCTCTTTGAAGGCCTGCTTGGCCTCCTCTTTTGTGTTCCACTTGTACGTCTTCTTCTGAAGTTCTGGTCGTTCTTCCTTTGTTACTTCAACACTGAGGGTAAAGGAAGGATGATATTTGATTAACTTAGCTGTGCATTTAGGACAGCGACCATTTATCACACCCACTGACCTACATTAGACGAATGAAACACAAAATAGACCTCCTCATTCATGAATATATTAAGTTGAAAGTTAATCCCTGTGACCCTATGGTTTGGCTTGCTGTATTATGTGTGTAGGACCGAAGATAGTACCTGTGTCTGTATCAGACATCATTGTTTACCTGGCTGTGGCCTCTGTGGCAGCTGAGCTCTCTGAGGACGTCACAGGTGCATCTGCAGTCTTGACCTCAGGTGTGTGATGCACGGCCGCCTGGGACAGGTGTTCCTCTGAGACTGCGGTTGCAGTTTCCGCCTCCATTACGGTCACCATAGTGGCTGTATTATCTGCTTGCACTGCAGGAGCCGTGGTGGTGCCAGGGGCCGCTGCCTCTGTCGATCTGAAATCAGAGCATGATGGTGAAGCCACATCCCATGATTATAGGAACACTGGGACAATATAACTGACTGGGATATAAAATGAAAGTACAAATACACAGCAGTGTTAATAATAAAATAAACAGGGCTTTTAATGATTATTGTATTTGTTGTTCATAATACAAGATGTTGCAGTGAAGAGTATCCAAAGGTAAACAAGCTCTTACCCATTTTCCTCTGCTTTGATCATAGCTGGAACAGACAAAAGGAGATAGCTGTCAGACTACTCGTTTTCATTTCAAAGCTGACTACAGATAAGAGACCAGCACAGAGATAAATGTACTGAAGGGGCCACCATGTGCTACTGTATTTGCGCTACCTGTGCTTGTACATCTGTGATGCCCAAACCCCTGTAATGCCTGACGTCATTCGTTGAACAAGCCAGTAGCCTGCCACTCATCATGCTGTTAAAAGCTCATCCATGGAGCTCAGGATGGAACACCACTGCCTTTCTCACTACAGGTTTGACATCATCAGAAAGCAGCTCTTTACCTTCCAGGTCCTCCAGCTCTTTGGGTTTGGTCCATCTGGACTCCTTCGTCTGAGAGTTGTAATAATAAGGCTTCCCTGTGTCTGACTTGTATTCCTTCCAAGGGCATTTAGACAGCATTTGCTAAAAGCGGAAAAAAACAGAAAAGGGAAGTCAGGGATGTCAGTTGGGATGCAATGTTCATGCTAAATACAAGAAAGGAAGACAGGGAAAATGGGAAAAGGATATGTTAATTTTTTTGTCGGGGGGGGGGGAGTAAGTGAATATGTAAGTGCATATATAAATGGTTGGTTTGAGGCACTTAAGAAGAAAGTTTAAAACAAGTTATGTAAGTGATAGCAGTTTGTACTTCTGCAGGAGATTTGAGTTCATCCGGTTTCTCCCATGTGGACTGCTTGGTCTCTGTGTTGTAATAATAGGTCTTCCCATCCAGTGATTTGTGTTCAGTCCACAGGGACTTCTGAGGAGGACAAAAACAACAAAATCAGCTGTTAAAGTATTAAAAGAAAGAAACAGCAAGAAACCATTTCACCTTGGCTCAATTTTAATGCTTTTACAGTTCCCAGTCAATATTGCCAAATCTTTCACATCAATCTTTCCATTTTCATTCTGCACAAACCTTCTTTGGCTGTTCTTCCTGTGGAGAGCCATTTGTGGTAGTCTGCAGAGACGAAGGAACAAATGAAAGGTTGTCGGACTGCAGTTACTGAGAAGGCAAAATACTGGAGCTAATGTAGAGAACTCAAAATTGTAAACTTGCAATTACTGCAGTGAAAGAAAAATTATATTACACTTACAGCTGTTCCAGGTGCAGCAGCTGTGAGGATAAAAACACAAATTAGACTGAACCTGTACTTCTACTGAACACAAAATATGCAAGAATGTGATTTAGAAATCATTTCAAATAAGGATCTTACCTGTGGAGTCAACACCAGGCTGCGGAAAAGACAATTTTACCAGTTGATTATTTTCCCAAGAAAAACTACATCATCACATCTGGGAATACAGACTCATTATTCACAATACACAGTAACTGATAAAGCGTTCCTAATGAGTACAAAACTCCACACCCTAAAGATGCAAAAATATGCTTGGGTTGATAAAGTGTATGTCTTATGATCTCTGAAGCAGCCAGGGTGTGTTTACAATAAATATATCAGAGTGCTCATTTGCATAACTTGTTTGCTACTCAGTAAAAAAGAAAAATTAACAGAACATCAAAAGTGAAGCGCTCATATGTTTCATTATATTTACTCACAGCTGTACCAATGGCAAAACGAAAAAGTGACAATAAGGCACAAATTGAACGCAAGTGTTCATTTTCATCTTAATCAGACACTATTTAATTATGTTTTTCACCTTTTTCATTTCAATCTGTGTTTAAGAATGTAGAGTTTTTTTGTGAGTGACTTCAATTCATATCTAACAGAAGTGTTATATGGTGTGCGAGTGCTTCATTTAGCATTTCACAGATTGCAGTGTATTTTTAAGAAGTGTGAAGCAGAGCACTGGTGAAAAAGTAGTGAGGAGAGTTACCGGTCCCGTTGGTTGTACAGCCGCAGCTGGCATGCGAGGGGGCATCATCATCCCTGGCATCATAGGTGGCATCATGCCTGGCATCTAATAAAAGAAACATCATGAAATATTCATCTGGCATTTCCATACCACCTAGTGCAGGCACAAGTATCAAGACACAGTGTGAGACAGGGTGTTGGTGTCTATGTGGAAGGCTGCTTGCAACTGGGAGAAGAAGGTGAGAGTGAAACGGAGTCTGCTGTGCTTATTTATGGTGTGATGCCACAGCTTTGCGATCTGTGAAGCAGCAACACACCAAACTCCAAACTACATCCCCACACCATCTTTTCAGACTTGTGTTGCTGGCACTTTGATCAAACACCGCCCTGTGACAGGATCACATAGGCTTGCTAAATGTGACCCATTTTGGCTTTAAATAAATAAATACAATCTTTAAAAATAGTAGTAGTCTGTCAACCAGTGGCAGAGGTTTAACACAATGCACAAGCAATATTCTTCAATTAAGTGGCATCTCTTTGGAGCACTATGAGCTACAGGTCTTATATAAATTCATTTTTGAAAATGACACATGATCCAAGGGTAACCTGAGCACAGCCAGACCAGACTCAAAATAGACCCTGAGATAATTAGACTCGATCCAAAGTGTGGTTGACCTGCACAGACCTTAACAAAGAGAGAACACAAGCACTGGTGCAGCATGATGCGCTATCAATTAATTCAATCAATTAACAAGCAGCTAAGATGGAAAAGAGCAAATATACGAAAGAAAACTATTTACATATTTAATTTCTGCGACTCAAACTCCAAAGAGCTGTAATTTATTAGCTACTGATTTTTCTAAAATAAGCTCAGCTTCAGTTCCCTTGTCAGAGCAAAGCTACTAGATGCATTGCCTCCTTATCTGATTTGGTTTATCTCCCTTTCAAAGATTGTTTGAATGATATGTGACATGAGTTCAGTATGATGATCACTGTTACTTTGAAAACTTTTATCTACAGCCTGTTGCAAACCCAGCTGACACTTCAGTAGCATCTGCTCAAATCCAAACACACTTGCTCTCTGAAAATAACAAATACCATAGAAAAAAACTAGTCAATAACAAAAACTGATAAATATGAAAAATAAATACATTGAAAAAAATACAACAAACTAAAGAGAATGAGAGCTGTGATGTCTCCCTTTCTTATCAAAACAGAGTTTTCTACACGACCAGAGCTGATACCACGTACACTCCGGTCCATTCAGATCCACTCAAGAATTGGACATATTGACATATATTGAGACATAGACCCAAGATCCATGGACATAAATGGAAAGGCTACCCAACCCAATTAGCATGAGTAGAATTTGGACACGGTCTAACTTGGGCTGTGGGTCGAGTTTCATTTCCTTACAATCATGTGAACCCATGAAAACCTAGCTATATGAAATCACAGCAAACAACCATATTCAAAATATAATTGATATTTTCCAATATTGAACATATTAGATACATCTCTTCTATAGAGAAGAGCTAAACAAACAAGGAATGTTTAAAATAACCAACACATGACTGAGATAACAGAAACCATTTATAACAACTTGGATTTTATTTTCATAGGACTGAAAATTGGGTTTATAAGTTATGATAACATTGTAATCACTAAAGTAATTTCTGAAACCTCACAACAGTAACATTGCTAAAAATACGCCCAAAGGGCAAGAAACAAAAGCAGTCACATGATCAGACAGGTTGAAAACAAGCCAACAGTTCGCTTGATTAGCTGCCACTTTATTCTGAGGTAAAACCAACGTGAATATACCTGTAATGTTACTAATCATCCCTCACTGCACAGGAAAAAAATCATGAGTGCAAACATCTACAGAAACTACAATAGGTCATACATAAAATGGACATCAGTCTGTAAACTACGATGGACATTTAACATTTGCCTTCTCCAAATAATTCTGACTAACAGAGGTTTGTTCATCTGACCATTATTGTGTCATAGCCTATCCAACCTTTTTGATCAACGGCAGAGTTACTTAGCTACTTGTCAGGGGCAAGGCAGTTACATACAAAAGCTTATCTAACCTGTCTGTATGGTGGTTTGAGATTGATTTTGATTGAGAACAGGATGAAATGAAAGGAGCAGCAGAAACATGGGCCACCAAGCCCCCATACCTTACAAGTAAAAAAAACATATACACAGACCTATGAGCTTCTAACAAGACTCACCTGTCCCATTGGTGGTGCGCCCATTGGTGGCATTATACCAGGGGGAATTATACCAGGAGGCATTGGAGTCATGCTGGGAGGTCGTTGTCCCATAGGGGGCATACCCATGGGTGGGAAATGCGGTGGTATTCCTGGTGGTCCCATCTAAATGAAAAAATGGGGAAAGAGAAAAAAAGATGCATTTAATTAAATGAAACATTAATGACAACCTTTAATATTTACCACATTCGGTTTTCGCCCTATATGACAACTGGAAAGAAGAGGAGGAAAGCTAATTGGCATAAATATCTCTGTCACTGACTTACAAATGGGGGAGGTATCCCTGAGGGCGGTACACCTGGATAAGGTGGCGCTTGGCTCGGGCCATTATTAGCCTCCGATGAAGACTGTCATGAATAAGAAACACCACACAGAGTTAGTGAACTCACAACAGCCAGTGGTGTAATAATTCAAAACAGCTTTTAAAATATTGTTAAATTAGATTTTCTCACTATATTATCATCAATACTGTTGTTGAAATAAAATAAAGTTTTATAATTAGATGTACAACTTAAATATTATTAGTTATGTCTAAGGATGAGGACAATGAACTAAATGATGCATTTCATATTTACAATGAAATACGATCAAAGGAGTACATGAATATCGGTTTTCAGAGTTTTAAAAGAGGTTTGACAAAACATAAGACATTTCTCTCGGTATAATGCAAAACAATTCAACAGCAACACAAACTGTAGCCTCCAAAATCACCATAAAGTTTCATCAATACCTCTCAAAACTGTTATCTTGACATACACAGCTTAAATCTTACTATGCCTAACGAAGATGAAAATAAACTTGAAGACATGCACCGTATTTCGTTCTGTATGAACAAAGAGTTTATTCATTTTCAAAAAAAAAAAACAAAAAAAAACAAAAAACTTTATTATTACCTATAATCATGTGTATGAATCTGGCCAGCCTAATTCATTCACTTATGAACAAGTCCCATAGAAACATGTAGTTATTTTAGCTAATATCGCTGAAGACTCGGTTACATGAGATTTTACTTTTCTGGGGTTTTATGTAAACGATGGCGCGAATTCATTACCTTCACCAGAAAAAAACTGAATTAACGTAACGTCACTGTTAGCTATAATGTTAGCTGTGTGTGACAGGTTGTCCAACAGCAGGTTTGTCTTTGTCCTTTTTAACCGACGTTATTACTCGATGATAACACACATGGGCATTTTACCTATAAAACCGACCTTTGCATATGAATAATGTTAACTTGCAAGGAACCCAATACCGTGTAAAAGAGTGTTCTCTCTGAATGACTGAAGACTCTGTCTAAATTCTGGTAAGAATAAAGGTTTAAAGCTAACATGGGAGCTTCGCTAGTCAACTATTCGGCTAGCTAAGTACACCGTTTAAAACCCATGACTTTTAAGTTTAAGAATGCCTTTACATGCATCTACAAATGATATATACACCCAAAAGTAACTATATGTAATACTTTCTACTATTGTTATACAGAAAGCATGAGCGCCAGGACATAGTCCGCACCATGACGATATGTGTGTGCCGCTATCGTAGCTTAGCGCTAACACGACATGCTAACCCGTGAGGTTCTAAGACAAACAACTTTATCATAGCATCGTGGAGGCTAAGAGTTGGTTATTAATCAAATGGAAATCATTCACAAATAAACTCTTAACAGTTTCGCCTTTACTTAATTGTTAATAAACTATTATTTGAATGGCTGTACTCACCATGTTGACGAGAGGGTAAGAGCCTCCTAGAAACTTGAGAGCCTCCCAACAACGAGCGAAACGATTGGTTCAACTCCCTCCTGATGCACAGAGGTCAAAGGTAAAGATTTTGTAGCGTTGCTCTGCGCTGGGAGTGCGCAGAAATGCGCAATAACAGCCAGCAGGGTGGTATCGTCATTTTTATAGTTTCAGGAAAATACAATATACAACAATATATGCAACAATGAGCCCTCTCCACGAGAGAGTAGCAAACATCTGCCGAGGTCCGACGAATCGAGTAAGTGGACCTTGAGTTTTTCTTCTCAAATGCAACAATTTAGTCTGTCTCACCTGGATAAAAAGATGATGAACTAATTATAAATGATATGCACTAATACATTTAGATACTAGTATAAAATAAGTTAAACAAGATCTATAATGATATAAAATATGGCAAAATTAATTAAGATCATGTAATAAATGTAATAGGTACATTCAAAAGATTATAATTAGATGTTCCAAAATCAAACAGAAAAAACACAAACATAGACATGTAGGCAAAGAAAGATTCAACCAATCTACATAAAAACAAATAAACAATAGGACACAAACATGATAGTTCTACACATTGAACAGGCAAGTAGATATGAAAATAGCATTTAACAACAAAAACAACAGCTGGACAAACAAATGTAGATATTCTGAATACAGGTCAAAAAAGTACAGGACGCTGATGTGATTAATAATTGTACTGTACAGGTGGCGCAAAGAACATTGGAATGAATAATGTAAAGGTAATACAATAAAATATACAGGAGTTGCCTTGTGTGGGCAAGTAGTATTATTACTTTCCTATCAAAGCATTTTACTTAAACTCACGAAAATGACTGTTTAAAAAAGGAGGATGCTATGACATAAAATTATTGGGAAATGTGTATTTAAATCCACTTATTTACAAACCTCACCCTGCACTTCCTTGTACATGATAAAGAATTCTTTGCCAAAGAAGTTATTCTTTACACTGTTACAAGTGATTTTCTCCCCTGTTATCTTAGACGTCATAACAGGTGCCCGTTTCAGAGGCTGGATTAGCTGGTGTTCAGACAAAGCAAAATTACCTTGGTGTATTGGGGATCATTTGGAGAACTGGTGGTGATTTTCCAATTATTGGCTTCTGTGACACGGCTCTCCTCGCTGTATGTGGCTGGAATGATTCCCTGTGACTATAGGAAATTAGAAAGTGCTCAGTTTACACACTTTTTTTTACCTCTTTAAAGTGCAATTCACATGAATATGGTCCTCACTCTTTTCCTTCTCCTCTTGCTCTTGCATTTTGGTCATATAGTTTTCACTCATTATGAGGGTTATTCACACAGAAAATTAGTCTGGTCTGTGGTCTAATGAACACATTGATTTTCATTTATTGCTGTTCTGTAGAGATGCCATGTACACTGTGTTAAACATTTTGAATGATAGTGGTATATATTCAACATCTTTTCAAAATAAAAAACTGATATTACATCTTATCAGTATGCCGCTCTCAGTGTTGCTGTTTACTGTGGAGTTGTCCCTGGGATTTGGAGTGTTATTGGAGTGTGAAGCATGCAACAAAGAGTTTGGGAACAGATGAGCCCACACTTGAGGTAGACTGCAATAAACTCTGATGCATTTACTGACAAGTGCAGGAGAATTCCCTATCCATTCTCTTAACAAGACAAAAAGACAACAAGGCGACAGTGAGGGGCAGTGATGGATTGAGCTTCAACCTAATGATGGGAGTCAGTCATCCGCAGTGCATCACTTGTCTTCAGGGAAACAAACAAACATAAAACCAGCCATGAATCAACACTGCTGCATAGCTGCAAATATTTTTGGTTTGACTGAATGCTTTAAAAAACATTGAAAACGAAAACATTAGACTGTTTTAGCCTTTCAGCTTTTAATAGGATGTCACAAATTCAGTTTTTACAGAATATTAATTATTGATCTTTGAGTGGACAAATCACAGCAACTAAATTATTATTAAAATTTCAGAATTTCTTTGTAAAATGTACCAAACATACAAACATGATGTGCAACTAGAATGAGAGCGTTAGTCAATAGGTAATATAAAAGACAAACGATGGTAAAACAGCTTGCTGTGGTGCTATGTCCGAGTTCTTGAGCAAGAGACAGAGGCCCTGTTACCAGCAGGGGTGCTAGCTGACAACAAGTCCTTCCTGCAGAGCACAAGTGGAAAAGATTTTTCAGACAGACATCAATAAAAGATGTCTTACACAAATCAAATACCATTCTGACTTAAGTCTTTGGATTGATATTTTTATTGATCTCACCATCATCTTTTATTTAACATTCATTTGCTAGTAGATGAGTAATGATGATCGTTTCTCAGCAGATTCCATACACCCCAGATATATGCACAAGGCATTTATAAGCTTTGGTGCTCTATTTATATATTCGAACACAGTTTGCCATTCCCTTGTTGTGTGTGTGATTGATTCACAATATATGAGGTCGTCAATGTTTGCCTCCAGCCATTTTACCCAGTGAGCTTTGAGTCCAGCATGCTGCTGACCTGCCTTACAGGCACTCCTCTCTCATCTAACAATTGGCTTCCTGTCAACCATGCTCGCATTAACTATCAACAAAGCACGGTATTGCATTTGCAGCTTGCTTTTCAATTTCCTCTGTAAAAATAACAGAGCCAGAACAGCTCTGAATTAGGTTATATTAGTCTGTATAGATTTTTTTTTTCTCAACTAGAGAGCTTTTACAAAACAAAGGTTTATATGAGACATTTTTGAGAAAACTGTTGCAAAAGAGAAGTCATGCAGACTTCTCTTTATGATTCATCAAAATCTCTTTAATGTAGTGAAGATTTCATGTGTTCACATGACTTGGGATAATTTTCTCTCTAACTGAAGCCACACTCAAGTAGTTAATGTGATCAGTGATGGACTTAGTCGCACATTTTATGTAAATGACAGCCAAGTGTGGTATATCTTTAAAATGATACCCTTTGTACAGTACCCTGCTCTCAGGAAGTAACTTGTCCTGACAACATATTGGATAAGTAACATGCCTTTCAAAAAAACAAAACAAGGACTTATTGCATAACCCAACCTCTTCTTAGTTTTTTTTTCGTTGCTTGAGGGGAACATGTTTTGTCTAAAAGCATTTTTGTCCTCTGGGTGATTATTGACCCCTGTGCCACATGATCAATGCAAGCATGACCTCTAGGCCAAAAAAAAATCAAACATTATGACAACATGCTACAGTCAGTCTGGGCTATCTGTGACTTCACATTGTACTGCTTCTATCAAACCCTGGGAATACAAATTTGAACCTCACCTATATTGAGCCTGCATAGTAAATTTATCACAGGAGTTGAGAAACTATTTTTGGTAAGATTTCTCTCTGGGTTGTAATTATCTCGCACGAACACACAAAGCTGTTGATTGCTGAGTAGCAGCTATTCACAGTCTCTTGTTCTGAAAGAGATGCTGATTTTGTGGATATCAATCACGCAGGTCAAAGGGTCTTCTGTACTTCTCTTTTGCAATGCCACACACACACACACGCACACACACACACACACACACACACACACACACAAATTTTTTTCAACTTTTTCTGATGGAGATGACAGCAAACCTATGACCATGATGTCAAAGCGCAGCAGAAAAAAAGTATGAATAAGATATGGCTGTTGAATGTCATAGTAAATGTCAGACTCTGTATATTCTGCCTTTCTTGGTCTCTTTTTACACTTGGAAATCTCTGTGGAAATTATTTGTTGCCTGAGCAACATGGCGGCTCAGGAAGATTCCCTGCCTCGGATATGAAATCTCCTGTCTGATAAACCTGACATCATGCTCAGCACTTGTGAGCTTCTGCTGAATGTGTTCTTCTGAGGACTGTGTGTGGGCACTTTGAGAGGATCTTTCAACGCATTGTCATCTGTCAGAAAATGAATCGGTTAGGCTTCTGCTGACAGGTTGTTACTCAGAAAGTGAGGGAGGCTGCATGTGCATGTGTGTACAAAGATGGACATGGAGAGACAGCTGAGACAGCTGAAATGATTCCGTTCTATTAGGCCCTGCAGTTACTGATGTAATTTGCTTAGCAGTACTGATAAATAATCAATAATCAGTTCTTCACTTTTAGAAATACTGCATACTGCATGAAACTCTCAAGTGATAGCGATAAGGGATGGTAGCGCTTTGGGGTTTGAATACTTCTATCAATAAATAATCAAAAACTTATGCAGTAGTCTTAAAGGAAATGTTATTGGCAAATTTGTATTTGCTTCCTTGCCAAGCTTTGGAAGATCGATTACACTCATGTCTGTCTGCTAAATATGAAACATACTGCAAGCAAATATGAAGATAGCTTGGATACTTCTAGCTTGGCTTTGCCCAAAGGTCAGAAAAATGTCTGCTTACCTGTTCCTCTAATTCTCACTAATTTAAGGTATAATTCAACATTTTTGGAAATATATTTACCTCCTTACCGAGAGCTAGAGGAGACGATTGATACCACTCCCACAGTTACGGTAAATATGAAACAACTGCTAGCAGTAACTTGAAAAAGCTAGCCTTGCTCTATTCAGAGGTAAAAAAAAAAAAAATCAGATTTTCCCACACCCTTAAAGTTCACTAATTTAATGTGTAGATGGCATTTTGAGCGCATAGATGAGAGAATTGCTACCTCTCTCATGTCTGTACATTAAATATGAAGCTACCACCAGCAGACGTTTAGCTAAGCACAAACACTTGAAGCTGGTGTGGCTATGTTCAAAGCTAAAACACACTTACCAAACCTCTAGAGCTCAGTTATTAAACACATTACATCTTATGTATAATTTTTTTATTAATTCCTAGTGACACTCATACGGCTCTTCATGTGATAGTCACTCCACTTTCTCAGTGCATTAACAATTGATTTTAATGACTGGCATCAGACATGCTGGCATCAGAAACGCTTACAACATGGGGTGAAAAGTTGCAACTTTAGACGATGAAAAAGGAACCCATTCAGTCTTTCTTCAGTCATTCAGTTTGTGCAATATTTCTGGCCGCCACCATTTAGAAACATAGGATAAAATATAGTTTCCTGTTTGATGCCTCTTGGTGAGTGGTTTTCATCTGAGGACTGATGTCCAGCTGTGGGCGCTCGCTGGCTGCTGTGTCTCTGGCCTATAATAAGAGGAAATGGCTGGAGAAAAAGGAGGGAGCAGTGGGAGCACAAAGAGGATGCCAGGGGATTTATGTGTGATAGCTGTCTTCGAAACGGGCCTTTATGCTCCATGTCCTTCGTTTCAAATTTCCGAAAGAATATCCTGTCGCTGCAGTGTGTTTTCATGATTGTGCTGGTGGAGGCTTTATCAGGAATGCGTGGTTGCTGCATGGAAAGTATTTTAGCTTGTATGAAACAAATAGTGTTATATCTGAATGTAATATGACTGCTACATCACTATTTGAAGTATTTGAGAAGTTTCATAAACATTTGCTGCAGGTGGTTTTCTTATGAATCTCCCCAGGTCAAGTTGGTTTATGATAGCTTCTTTGGTGCTGTTCAAATAACCTTTTCTTGCTTTTTTTCCTCTGAATATTTCCAGATAAGTACCCACCTGTTCTGAGCTAGTAAATTTCTTCTAAATGTCATATTTTTATATTCGAGATTAAAAAACGAAAACTCCAAAATTAAATCTCTTGGAGCCAGCACAACCAAAACTATATGCATAAACTCTTAAAGATTTTCATTTTGAAGAAATAAATAGAAATACAACATCAAAATAAGAGTTAGGCTTTAGGAAATGTCATTATGTACATACTAGAAATGACTGATGTGGATGTATAGCAATGTACGTTAACAGCTTATTTGTCTCCCTGCTTGCTTGTTCACTCCATCATATATTCAGCAACATGAAGCTCATTCTTATTCCGTCTGTGCAGTATTTTAAATCAGTTTACCAGGTCTGTATTTCAAATGGGAAAGCACTTTACTTAATGTGTGCATTACGCATCCACATTTTACAGCGTTGTACTAAACACCACAGGTTTAATTAAAACATGAGTTCTCCACCAAGCTAGTTCAACGTCACATATACTAATAGTCCTTTAAACTATGTTCAAGAGCAGGATGAATATTTCAGCCACAGGATTTTTTCAGCTTATCTCAGCAAAGAGCAAGTGAGTTGCGGTGTAATCTCTGGATCAGCTATGGCTTTTAACCACCCTCACCACACTGTTCCGGCAAGATTACTTTGAAATGTAGACTGCTTTCAAAAGAGTAGCCAATTTAAACTCATCTAATGTTAGTCCTATCTCCAAGGAACAGCACAGGACTTTCTTATCCAAAAGAGGAGAAAAATACCCAGAATCGATAAACACATTGACTTCCGCTGCAGAATGTAATTGCTGTTATATAGTCCCTCCCCTCTTCACAGAACATTGTGTTCAGGACATGAATGAGCGGTCAATTAGCTATTACAGTGCTCATTTGTCTGTATGTAATACCCTGCTTGTCAGTCAGACACAGTGACTCCATGGGAGATGAAGATGATGGCGCTCACTAAACTTTATGGATCTAAATGCATGTGAGTCGTCTCGGCACAGTGCAAACAATTATGGGAAAAAGATTCACGATCATAACTATCTGTAGGACTGATGTGGCATCTGTTTGTGAAACTGAGCGTAGCTGTTTTTGAAAGACTGCTGAGATTAGGTGGGGAACCAACATCAGGTGTAGAATGAGATACAGATCCCAGAGGGCGCCGCTGTGGGAAGTGTACTGTAAAATGGGGCAGCGATGGCAGGTTCATCACACCTTGTTTAATCCCATGGTACTCGACAAACTGGATATAAATATACCGAAAATAAAAAAATATTCTCATTCAGAGGAACCATTTGACATGTGTTATGTAAGAGGACTAATTCTGTAACACACTGGAATGCCTCTAAACATCTGGCAATACCAATTAGACATGCAAGGCTGACCACTTGAGCCACAAGAGAACAGAACATTTTGTTTTGAAGTTTTGTTTACAGAAGTTCATCTTTTGAATATATGAAGGCATTTTGTTGTGACATATATAGAAAGGGGTCTTAACATTAACATTAGACTTTATACACTTTTTGTAAATCGCCACAGCTCAGTGTGTTAGAAGTACAGGGGGATTCCAAGAAACATTATCTTTAAATCACATTTCACCACCAGAGTTTAAGTACAACCTCACAGAGCAGCTAGTGTGGCTGTAGACTCTTAGCTCTTACTCTTGTTTTGTACATTATCAAATTGTGGAAGGAGAGTAGTTACATTTCATGAAGGTGCAGCGTGTTTTGAGAACAGCATCAATTAAAAGAATAATGCCTGTCCACCGACTCCAAACCACACATTTATTTGATTAAAAAAACGTTTTGATCCCAGTTGGATCTTCCACAGGTTCAAAGCAGTGTTATAAAATTGTCACAGAAGTAGCAATAAACTTACTTTTAGCAAGAGAGAACAGTGCTGTCAAACCTTTTATATAATGATTTAAAACATTTTTTTTCATTAAAAATGTCATTGTGTGAGTGGCCTGTCATGACTGCACCATTAAAATTGACAGTCAACAATGGAATTTTAAATTGAAGTATTACTTGTATCTGTTGCTGTGGCATTATCTCAGACTTTTGCTATCAGTGGATGGGAAATTCATTTCCCACATCACATTTCCCTTGTGTCAATGGTAAAGTCAAAACATTTTTTTTTTCAGTTCATGGCTTCTATTCAATTACACTTTTTTATAAAAATTTATTTATAGGGATATTTTTTCTTTCAGCTCTATTTTCTGACTTATATTGAATACCCAATTTCAAAGCCTCCCTGGGGCCCATGAGACCCTCAAAGAGTCAGACAGATCCATTGTCCTCCCAGATGTGGTGACTGACACAGCATTATGATATTCAGTTAGCTGAAAGCACCTGCTCCCGATCTGTAATGAATATGCAGACTTTGCTTCACAAAAACCAAATGGCAAAAACCTGAGAAAAACCATGAGCCCAGGCACAAAATAATGACATCATGTCTGAAACACAGGTGGGGTGGCTCCATTTAAAATCCCCCACCACTTTAACTTGCTGGCACATTTGATATTTCATTAAGTTGACGCCTTAAACTGCCGCTGGAATGTGATGAACCAATTTCATGTTGCTCTCTGCAGCACTCTCTCTGCCAAGGTTTGTTTTCATAATTATTCCAACCTACAATGCAAATTTTCTCACTACATGGTGAAAGGTCATTTTTATTTTGTGGTCAAAATTCATCAGTGAATAATCAGAGAGGTCACAATTGTGAAATCACATTATAATCCCAGCTCAGACCATGATTTGTTTAGTTTTACTGGGTACCAGCTGCACATTAGAGATGGCACTTAGAGGTTGTTCTTGTCTTGGCAGCACATTTATATGAACGGCATGATGAATTAATTGACTATACTTAAACATTAATAAAGACACATAACGTGTGTGTGGAATAGATTTTATCTACATGTAGAACCAGAGTTGTTAATAATGTAAGTGTTTATGAAATTTTTGCTGTTGTTGTTTTCGCCTGCAGTATAACGTCCCTCACGCCAGGAAGACAGCGAATATCACTAGTGAAAGAACAACAGGTGACACCACATAGGAAGTACAACTGACCGTGTTAATGTCGCCATAAAGTTCACATAACATTGACAGTTAGCCCATCAGTAATTTAACATTGTCTTGTAATTATGTATTATATTAGCAACACTCAGACAGATACTATAATGGCTAGCTTGGTTAGCACTCAAATGATAGCAGAAAAACTAACACATCAAAAATTATAATTAATGTATTATCCAGTGTATAAAATATCAGACAATCAGTCATTATTCCATGAAGCCCAAGTTAACTAATTCAAATTGCTTCATTTTGTCTTAACAGCTGTCGAAAATCCCAAAATGTTGAATTTACTTTCATAGAAAACTAACAAATATTTTTATTATTAACCAATCAGCAAATCAGTTCAGCTCCAGAACACTGGTACCTGAAGAAATAATGAAACTGCCACGTACAGTGGGGGTCATTAGGGACCCAACAACAAATCTTTGCCCTGGGGCCTGCTAGAAAGTTCATCTGGCCATGATGCATGTTTACTATCTATATTCATGATGAAATAATGGTGCTGTGGGGTTATTACTCTCTCTGGAAACTACTTTTTAAGATCAAATATATGCTATATTTGTCTCTTGGTAAAATGTAGCAGATATCCGTTTTGATATCTTAACTTTTCAGTAAAGCTGTCATCCCAGCCAGATTCTCAAGATCTTCGAGATGCCTGTCAATGTTTTCTTGGTCACAGGTCTGGTAAAATGGTACTAGTAAAGGAACATTCATCAGACCCTAACTTAACCTAACCAAACTTTAACCACATAGCATTGTAAGACCATGAAACAATTCTATTTTTGAACCAGGAGTGGCGACTTGTTCGAGGAGACACATCAGAAAATGCACACATGTCATTCTGAGACATGGACCAGTTGTCTTGTTTAACGTTTGATGTTTAATGTAGTGGACTTGGCCAGCCAACAGTGTTAATGGATGCTTCAAAGGCAGCATTACATGCAGTATACTTCCAATTTGGGATTTTTTTTGTAATGCAATATATAGAGATGCTGAAAAGAATAGCAGAAGGAGCGCAACTAGAATCTCCTGGTACCTCAGTTTTCAGATCCATTATACCTGCTGTGCAGAAACAAGCACAAGCAAATGTGTGAGTGAAACAATGAACAAAAAAAAAAATCCAAGTAAATGAACACTGTGGCAAACTGTAACACAGGAGGCATTTTTATTGTTATTGTGAAATTGGCTGTTTACACAGTTCTATAGAATGAACATCTGCATCAGTGTTTTTCTTAGCGACCTCATTTCATTCACTTTATTTCAAGGAACCTGTGAAATATCCCTTGGAACCTTGTTGTGTGTTTCAGAACAGTTGCGTTTCACATCAGTAATCACAAGTGACTTCAGAGTGAGGTGAGAGCTTTTATCTGTGCTCTGTGATTAGAGGAGTGTCATTACAGAGGCAATTAGCGATTTGTTATCCAAACAATTAAACGTTTTCATGCTGATAAATATCACAACTGTGTAACAGACAACAGAAGTTAGAGGACAATATTTAATATTGTTGATGCTCTCCATTTAAATCTCCACTGCCCAATATGTAACCACCATGGATTTGATTCAGAGTCCATTCAAAAGAGGCAGAGAGGTATATCAGTTTCTATCAAATAAGAATCCCATTTAAAAAGATGAAATACCAAACATTAGTGCCGTAAATACCTCTCGACCCAGTGAAGAGTGACATGGCTCAAAGCAAGACAGTGAAAAACAACTCAGCAGTGCTCTTTTAATTACATGCCTGTCTCAAGTCTGACAGGACAGACCTGTGATATCAGAGCCTCTGAGAAACAGCACAAAAGGATTGCTCCATGTGTGAAGTCAACAGGATTGCACCAGCCTAAGTGAGAGCCAGCGGAGAGATGGCTACAGCCCAACTGTTTCCTGGAGATAAGGGGAAACAGAGCATTTGGGATGGAGCAAATTAAATAAGTCAGGCAAACAGAGAATGACAGTTTAACATGGTATCTAATTAACAATCAGGAATTGCCAGATGCAGGCACATTCAGAAGTGTCCAATTCGACTGAAATGTTGCACTGAGGAATTGTAAAAATTTCCCAAATTGTTAGAAGATTTATTTTAATTGTAGGAAAGAAATGACAGTTTTCCTTGAAGCCCGAATGTTAGAGAAGTTTTGCGAGGATATGATATTCAACAAGAATGGATATAGTATGTACCTATGTTAATGTGATTCTAAACACAAACGGCAACACGAGTCAGGACATACAGTACTGTTTTGACTGTACAGCCTCCTTTTGTGAATTCAGGTGTAATCAGTGGTATGAGTGGTGGCTGCATTCTATTTAGATATGGTAGTTGGAGGGTTACAGCCATCATTAACATTATTAGTTACATCTGTGCTACTATGTGTTGCTATGACAAGTGAAATTATCTTTTCTCCATTTTCTGTTACACTGGTTGTCTGTGTCTGTCCTTCTGCTCCCTCGCAGAGTAACACTGTCGTGGGACTTCATCAGTACGGCAGCCACAAGGGAGAGGTGGCAGAGTGCAGGCAGGCTATCTATTCAGCTCCATCACAAAATATATACAGTCTGGAAAAAGCTGGGCTCAGAAATACCTGCTGTATCTCACTGTTTATATCAGACATACCCAAACCACATTTAAGCAACGCCATTCAGTCAAGTATTCATATCCATTGAACCATTGTTATTTTTTAACCATTTAATGTCACAACTATTGGATGGATTTCCATGAACTCTTGTGCACACATTCATGTTCCCCAGAGGAAAAAGCCCATTGACTTGGGCTTTTTTCTCTGGCTTCACCAGGAGGTTGACAATTTTGCATCCACTTCATGGACTGACACAAATGTTTGTACAGACATTCATGGCTCCCTGATGAAGAATCCTAATGAGTAATGATGAATAAAGCAAAATCAATTTTATAAATAACATATTAGACATAAAAAATGTTGCAGAGATAAACAGATAAAAGAAATACAGAAACATAAGTACAGTGGCATTTAAAAGAAATATTCACACAACTAAAACAAAATGCTTTGCTTGTATAGATGACCTATACACTGATGAGCAGGTCAATATAAATCACAGAGCAGCATATCTACTATTGCAGACTTTTAGTTGGCACTATACTTACTATGTGTGTAACCTTTCAAATTAGAAAAAGTAGAAAGAAACCTGTCTTTGTTGCACTCAACTGGAGTTACTCAGGGTTCAGACTTGATGAAGAAAAGGACCATTTAGAACTAGTGAGTTATTTTTCTGTCACTGCCTTTCTATTTTGATATGCCTGTCTTCTTGTATTCTGTACAGTTGCTGAGCCATATGGCTCAGTAAGGGACAGCATGTCAGAAGATATAGGAACATGTATAGCATAAATGATTATAGACTTCGCTATAGTGGACTAGGTTCTGCTCCTTTGGGTGCTTCCCAGTAGATCTAAGCAGCTGTGCTGTATATACTCCCCTGTGCTACAGAGCCGAACCCAGCTGAACTACATCCCCGAGATAATACACGCATGCACAAAGCATCAGATGCCTTGAATTTGTATGGTTACATCAAACTATTAGGAGAGAGCTGGTGAAATCATGCGGTACAAGTAACAGTTTAGTGAAACAGGTACAGTAGGTATAACTAGCAACAGCTGCATAATGAGTGAGAAGAAAATAAAGACTGCCTCAGTGACTTCATGTCTGTGATTGGTGTCTTGTTCAAACATGATAAGTAATTACAACAGTGAGCTCATTCTGAAGGTGTACGCAAATTAAAGTGTTCTGCTACGTCTAATGTGATGCTTCACTAGTTTTGCTCCCAGCAGAAATTCTGATCTGCCACATCTCTACATTTACCTCCATCAAGGAGGTTTTGATTAGGTTCTGGTATTGTTTGTGTGTTAGTCAGCAGGATATCTCAAAAACAAATTTTAATTCAATTTTCGTTTCGGAGTCTTCTGCACTGCCTTTAAGGTCCGGATCTGATGCACATATGCTCCCTTGCAGTGGGGCAAGTGTTTAAAAATACACCAATGTGTATCACACATTGTTTGTTTTAATCATTATAAATTTGTGTTGGTATATATATTATATATTTATAATATACTATACTTATTAAAGGACCTATTTGTAAGTGTTGCTATTTCTACATAGCCAACGTTAGCATTAACAGCTGTTTTCTTTTACTTACCTGTCTTGCCATCATTGTGTTTACAATACAAGTGGTTATAATATTCCCTCAGACCAGCGCTACTTCATCAGGGCAGCTTGGATGCTACAGTGACTGAAGTTTTGGAACTTGATAAGACGAGCCGTCAGGGTCGGGTCTAGGTTGTTAGTATACTGGCTACATTAGACAAAGAGAAGTGATAGACAAGCAAAACAAAAGGGTTGCCTTCCTGTTAATGGTAACGTTGGCAATAGCAAAACTTACAGATAGCTCCTGTAAAGGGTTTTTTTATTTTTAACCATCCACTTGAGTGCCTGCACCTTATGTGGAAGAAGGTTTTTTTTCCTCTCTAAAATAACTGGTGGTTCAAAGAAATATCATTGGTATCAAGGTCAAACATTTAGGCCTGTGTTATTCTCCAGTGTACACCAATGTGATACATGTGTTAGCCCACTTGTTAAAAATAGTGAATGATGACTCATCCGACCGTACAGTAGAGTACATATTTAATTTTTACAGATCTGTATAACCTGATGCTTATATTTTTTGCACCAATGAACTGTTAAATGTTCATTCATCTACATAATGAGGGGTTTATACACTGCAATCCTTCTGTAATATCCCTCTCTATATGTTGATGAGTGTTCTTGTTGGCTCAGTCTGATCATATTGGCATGTTCAGTCATCTGAGGAAAAGTTGCTCCTCTGTTCTCTCTTTGAATGTATGAATGAATAAATTAAACCTTTATCGCTCCTGGCAATTGTCTTTGCGTAGAGAGCATAAAAGAATTTAGACAAGTGTCGGCAATCAGCACATAATGCAACTTAAAACATAAGAATAAAAAATTAAAAAAAAGAAAAGAAAGAAAAGTATCTTCAAAAGCATAATTTGGGAGATGGATAAAGGACATCAAGTGCAAGCTCAAGTGCTGAAATTCAGATTCAGATTCAGACCATGTAATCAGAGCTTATTAAGCAGCTGAATTCTGCATGGGACGAAGGATGTGATGTCTCTTTACATATGATGTCTTTCCCATATGTAGATCTAAAATGCAGATGTCACTTTAGTCACTGTCTTTGTGACAAAATCTCCTGCCACCCACTAATGAACCATCTTTCAAATTCTTTCAAATTTTCCTCTATGCTATCTTGATCCAAAATTGAGGTCAGCTGGGCCAGCTCTGCATTGCACATTTCACAGAGCATGATAAGATGATAATGGTGTAACTCTATCACCCAGTATCATGCGTCATTTACTCATCATTGCTAATTTGTAATCTGTCTGTATGTTTTTGAGTGCCCTTGAAGAAACAACCAGACAAGTCTAGATTGCACATACATTCTCTCATATTAAGGAACAGTACATTTTCTTTCGCACTTGTTTTTAATGCAATCAACTTTACTTACTTCCATCATTAAATGAAACGCGATCATGTCCAATGTAGTAATTTAAAGTGAGTCTGGTAAAGCACTGATTGAAATTTCATGTGTTACCCGTGATTGTGTTGTTATTGTTTGAGTGGCAGCTGCTTCTTGTTACAGTCACTTATTAAATCTGCAAGCCCACTCACAAGTCCACTAACATGCTCATTTCCATAATAAGAATCTTTGAAGGATTTGATGCCTATTATCGCTAGACATGAGCATGGAAGTAAAGGTCAGGAGCTGGAGACATTAATTCAGTTATAAAGGACTGAAAACGAAAGAACACTCCTTTGAACAGCGATTTGTTGTCTCCACATGTGAGGCTTTGACCCGAGAGACACAGGCCACAGCTGAATATTTATCAACCAGCTCTCAGATTCCATTCCAGTGTCCTGGCTACTCAATCATGAATCTCAAAGTGTCTGGTGTCTTCTGTCAAATCTGTCCAACCTGCCCGTAATCAGAGCCTGCATTCAAAGGCTAATATAATATGACAGTTGTCAAACCCATGCAGCATGTCACTCCCCTACTTCCTTCTAGGAAACTACAGTGTCACAGCTATTTATGGCATCTCATAAAGAAATGGGAGCATGTCCATCTATACGCTAGGTCTTTGTGGACTAAACATGGACAGAGAAATCCTACAGATCTGATGATAAAATTTTAGACAGATATACACGTACAGCTGTAGTAGAATTTGTGAAGTAATTCCTCATTGATTTACAGAAGTTTAGTTTTTTTAGTTTTTTTTTTTTTTGGGCACACTGGGGCAGCAGAACAAGTAAACACAACTTGTGACATATTATCACTGCATGTCATTATGACAAACATGGTAGCAAACAGTTGCTTAATTACACATCCAGCGGACACAGCGCAACATTAGCAGCATTTGAGGGGATGTTTCTTGCCACCTCATGAATGCAAGTCCAACGTTCCATCTCCTTTGAGCTCTGATTTGGTCTCCAATAACCCCTGAGGTAAAATATCCGGCTCTTCAGCTGCTCAGTGCTTCACTTTCTTCACCAGCTAGTTGCTAAGTGTGTCTGTCTGTCCTCTGTTGCTGCATGGGCATCTAGTTTACAAAGAGTTTTTCTGAGCTTTTTTGCAGTATTTTTAAATGGCGTTGAGGGGAGGAGTGAGACTGAACCAAAACAGTGAAGTTGCAAGCTGAAAGATGCTAAAACGCTCTCTAGACCTAATTGAAACTGCAGAGTCACATAATCTGAGGGTTCATCAGTATGAGCAAGCCCTTTCATATCAAATACAGTAATTCAATCTGTGATTAAAATAAACATAGATTAGTACAGCTGTAAGCAGAATATTGTTATTATTATTATTCAACCTTATTCAATCAGTGACAGAGTCTGCACCCTCAATTGATGCGCCATGCATACTCTGTTTTTACAGTTAGACCTTTGTGCTTTTTATAGAACAACATGCAACTGGCTCTTTCAATATTTACCCTCATGATGTCATTTAGATTTTAAAACTGCAGTTGTCCTCTTTCTCTTGTTATACATTACAGATGTCCATGAGGGCAGTACTCATGAAGGAGTATTTCAAGAAAGCCTTTGAAATTGGATGCCACAAAATCAAGTGGGGATTATGAGCCTAACCAGTACTGAGACACTCAACAGCAGTGTGCACTTGTCTCATTTCCGATGAGAGGCCTGAGCTGAGTATTTCTGTTCACACAGAATGAAAATGACAGACTGCTGCCAGTCTTGACTGCCAAAGTTTTGCAAAAACTAATAAAGGAAAGAGCCACTTTTGTTCTCCGATGAGACACAATAACTCAGTTCACCGGAGAAATGTGCTGCTTGTTAATGGAAAAGTTAATCACTGCACCTATTTACTATGGTTCCACTACCTTTTCCATCTCTCCCTGTTCTTGTCTCCATGGGTCTTGTTGCTATGTACATTGCTATCTAGAGTCCCATCATTCTTCAGTAAACACATTATCACATTTATGGGTATTATTAGAGTTCAATTTATGTTCCTCTCAGCCTAGAGCAGTCTGTCAGGCACTGATTACAAAAACAATGCATTTATTTTGTTGGGTATGGGGGCAGCTTTAATGTTGTGGTTTTGGGGAAAGGGTGGGAGGGTGTCTGTAGCCTCTGTGAGAAATTTTTCATTTAAACACAGCCAGGTGGTGGAGCCTGGTAGCACTGAAACCTGCTCTGCCCTGAATACAGCTCGTGTGTTTTGACATTGCTGTCACCAAAATGCAGGCTGAAAGCAAGCAGAGGTACACTGCCGACCCCAGAGATGGAAAAAGTTAGCGAGGAGAGGATTGAAGACCATTGAAAATCAGAGGACAAACAGACAAAGAATGATGCAGACAAAGAGAAAAAACAGATTTGATTTAACTCACCATGAAGTTCTCATACTCTGCCGTTTGAACAATCTGAATTTCAGCCCTGTCTACCTTAGAAATCCGGCAGCTGACATGTCCTGTTATTACATTTTCATCATGAAATGACCAATTTTCTAAATGTCACCTGTAATTTTCAGGGCTTTCAGCCATAAGCAGCTGACCAGCAGAAATAGACTATGTAACGGAGACGGCTTGTCATACACTCCCTCGAGTCCTTGTCAGAGCCATCACCTCTCCAGACTGTTTGCTTGTGTATGTGTGTTATATGGTATGTGCACATACTAATGTATTGTATGTGTGTTGCTTTTATTGAGAGAGCTTGGAGTTCACTAGCCGCTATATGCCCATTGCTTCAGGGCTTCAGGGTTGACTGCTGTCACTTAGCTGTCAGAGAGTATTAATCCTAAAAATGCATATGCTATACAATGTCATGCCTGAGAAGTAAAGTGCATTTCTTTCTAGTCCTTCCATCACAGCCACAGTTGTGTGCCGGTATCATCTTGGGTTAGCAAAGATTAAAGGAGGTGGCAATATTATCAGCCCATTTCATGTCAGTTCCATCCATTTTGTGCCATAGTGCTCCCTGTGCATCACATCTGCTGGGTAAAAATAACCCAACATGGCATGGCACCTCACTGACTGAGCTATTATTAGAGAAAACCTTTGGAAACCAATTTGCCTCTCCAGTAATCTTTTAAATACCCAGACAAAATAATGCCCCTGTCTGACATATGACGAAGAGGCCCCCTTCAGAGGCTGCCTGGTTTGGGATGCTCTGATGTGCATTGCGCAACAGGGACCTACGCAGCCTTTACTGGCTGTCAGCTAAGGGAGAGTATGTTGAACTGGTCTAACCTGGCAAGCTTACTGTGTTGGGTACTGATTTATATGCCTTTTGCAAGTGTGAGAGGAGAAGTCTTTTGTGCTGTTATCAATGTGCTATGTTGGTGAAGCAGTGGTGTTCCTCCCTGCTCTCAGTGGAGACTACACGTGACAGGCTGTGGGTTGCTATTCACAGCAGTGGAAAATCCCATGGATTCATACACATCGATTTTAATTCTGTCTCATAAATGAACGTGAGGGATGGCTGCACTAGGGGACATGGCTTTGTGTGAACTGAAGGTTGAGTCCAGAAACCAGCAACAGCAGGCAGTGAACTTTCTGATTTGTTGCTTGCATGAATACAATTTCAATCTAGTGCACAATTTTGTAAAAGAGGAATAAAGAGTTAAAAAGTGAGAAGTTGGTCTGCAGCATGGAGCCATGCTCATGGTTGTTGTTTTTAAAGGAGTTATCTGTAAGTTTTCTATTGCTACATAGCTGATTCACAGGTACTATTAACAGCTGTTTACTTCCTAGTCTAGAAGAAATGTTCAGCGTCAAACTTAATTCCTGTACTTGGCAAGAGCTGCCTCCAGCGATGGAAAGCAATGCCAATGTTTACTCTTGTTTTGCTTCTATTTCATTCACTTCTTTTGTGCTATTGAAGTTCGCATGCTAACTAGCTAGTTCCGGCCCAGTTGGCCCCTCTTGTCACTTTCTGATACCGAGTCACTGTAGCGTACAGTCTGCCCCGAAGAAGTAGCACAGCTCAGAGGTCGTATTATAACCTCTTTTATTTACAATTTAATGTGCTTCCACAAGATTTCAATCAATATGTTTTTTAGAAGGTGAATAGTGATATTTTTCTAATGCAGGCCTAGCTGCCAAAAGCCATTATTTTGCGCCATTTTTCGGTGTATTGTATGGAGGGATGATTACATTGGAGAAGCAAATAGGTATAGTACAGAATTTGGAAATTATGCTTATTCCCTGTTTTGCCAAGAGTTCGATGAGAAGATTGATACCAGCAGCATAAAAACTGGAAATGGGTAGTAGCCAGGCTATCTCTATGGGTAACACCAGTACACTAGAAGCCCACTAAATTACACACTAGAGCTCTAGAGGGGTTGGTGCTAAGATAAGCTCTAGATTCATCAATTAGCCTGCTGTACAGGCGTAAGAGAATCAGTCTCCTCATGTAACTTAATTTAACAACACTGAACAATAAATATCTGGGAATACTATGTAATTCCTTGGATGTTTCACTACTGAAGTTGTCAACTTTAGCGACTATGACTTTAACACGTTTGAAAAGGACACAGACAGGACAGATGCTCTGTGTCAGACACAAGAGCAAGTCCCATTGACAGGTGAATGTGTGATGAGAGGTGTAGTGAAAGGCACCATCAGTCAGATGAAGCCCTGAGGTGTTGTCAAGGGATGTGATCAGTTCTGCAAGTAGTGGAGGGGAGGAGATCAGAGTTGGAGTCAGGGAGTCAGACTAAAATGGCGCACACCAGCTGCAGCTGCTGTGATCGGCTGCGACTGCGGGGTTGAGATTAATGACAGCTATGATGCACTTGCATCCCTCTCTCAGCAGCAGTGGAGAGGCAGCCTGTTAGCACTCTCAACACCTCTATTTCCACATTTTATGAGTACATCCACAGTAGATTTCCTGCACATTCATAGACATGTCTGGTTTATGCCAGAGCTAAAAAAATTTGAAAATGCATTTTGGCCCTTCATCCATGCTGTGCTGTCTTTTTGTTCTCGCCCAAGCTTTTCAGCCAGAACTTTTCAAAAACAGTTGTCACATCTGCCTTGGATTTAACTGGAAAACAAAGCTTTTGGAAAAAGATGACATATGCTTGGCCAGACACAGCCAGGGGCTGTGTTGCAGTCAAGTAAGAGGACAACTCTCCGTTCACATTTTTCAAGTCTATTATATCTATAAATAAATACATATCTCTCTATATTTCTATCATTTTTAAAGGTGTGCTTAGACATTAGGGGAAGCGTATGTTCAACTTGCATTATTTGACAGTCTGACTGGCTGGAGCATTTGTGCAGTGTGTGTTTATCTGTTCACAACAGGCAATGCACCTACTGTAAGCTAGCTGGCAACGTACAAATTGACCATGTGTGTGTTTATGTGGCTCAACATATGTTAAGAGATATTGTTTCTCCTGTCCTAAACTGGCTGTGAAACTCTCCTGAGTGCAACTTCAGCGAAAGAGATTGGGATCAAAATCCACACACAAGTTTCAGCTGAAGCCACTATGATGATGTTAATAAAGTGGTGTGTATGTCTATGTCAAATGAGTAATATATGACTATATATGATTATATATATTTGATTGACGTCTCAGAAAAGCAGCACAGGAACTACGAATCACCTGGTTAAAAAGTAGCATCCTCACTGTATGAGGAATGAACAAATAACCAGTCTATGTTCATTTTATTTTATGTCAACAGAAACTGAAAACATGTTCGGCAAGTTCGGCTAGCTGAAATAGGATAAAGAGGAAAATATTTAGCTGTGCTCCTATTGTTCAGGCATTTCAAAGCAAAACGGAAAACTCTTTGGATGCATGCCACTTTCACACGGGCATTTTCAGATTTAGCCGGCGTAATGTTGACATTGTCTGTCACATCCACTAGCTACTCCCTGCACTTTTAACAGCCACCCACACAACTAGGAGTGTGTTTGGACACAAAGACGCCTCTCCTCCTTTTTCCTTTTTTTGATCACTAATCAATTTCCCCTCAAAGGGACCAGGGAGCTGTTTAATGGTTACAAAGCAAAGAAACAGATCAAAGCCTCTCTGACACTAGCCAGGTGCAAAGCCCCTTTTATGTGGCGACTCAAGCAGCTGTATAATTCACAATATTATAGACAGGCTTTGTTTTTTAAATGGGTGGCTCTACAGCTCAGTTCCAGTGTAAATGGAATGAGGCCACATAGGATAGTCAGGAATAGGATAATCATAACTGACATGTTTGATCGGCTGACTGGTGTTTCAGACGAACTCTGGTTTGCAGCTTATTTATGACAACGAGTAAGAGCTACTTAAAGACTTAATTGCATGTTTGTGATTAGTGATTCAAATGTTATGTTAGATTTGAGATGTTCAAGGAGAACTGATATAATTTGTGGCATCACTGCAGAGATGTATTATTTACAGGTGTGAAACCAAGGGTAATAATAGCCCTATTTTTTACTGAAAATTATACCTTGAATAACCCTGTAAAATCAGCTTTGTGGGCCAACCTGAGCTGATGCAAACAGGCGGGAGTTTAGTGGTCACGTGACGCGGCTGACCTTTCATTTGTAAGAGTAAGCAGTGAGAAAAACAGAACAGCAGAGGTCCTTTAGAAAGCGACTCCTGGAGTGTGGTGGCCTGGATGCTGATCCTTTGTGACAGCTGTTGTGTTGTAAGGTGTGGCTCTGCTAGGCTGGGTTGTCATTTTCACACACACACACACACACACACACACACACACAAACACCGCTCTGTGGTCACAGCTGCACCTGTGATGCTAACCCTTATAGTGTATTAGCACAGGAGAGAAAGGTGTCTCACACACACAGACACAGACACACACCACACGGTAGAGATAACATTGTGAAAAGGAGAGGGAGAGCTACTAGAATCGAATTGCAGCTCAAATTGAACAAAAGAACCCTGAAGGGAAGATATTATCAGGGTGGCTGCAGTTGTTAACAAAATTCATTTCCTAAAATTCTTCACTCTTATTTTGGCACATAGAGCTGTGAATTGACACAGCAACAGATTTAACATATAGTATATGGGATCACATACTGTAAATAACTGTAAATGTTACTTTGGCTCCTCAGCTTCTGCCCATTCTCTGACTCTATATGAGACCAGCAGTGTTGCATTAGTGACATTTTCGAATGTCATCCTGTTCAGTGGCTGTGAAGTCACACACGGCTTGTGAAGTGAAGTGAATGATTTTGATACTGGGTGATTGACGCTCTTTTTCTGCACTCAGATAACATCATTTGCACCGAAATAACATTTTATAAGTCATCTCCTTTTCTGACTCATTTGCTTTAACTTCCCTCTCCCTATAATCTATTATCTTTACTTCCTGTCTCCCTGTATCTCTTCTGCTTTATGATAGATCTGTTCTGTCAATGCAGCTGCTTATCTTCGCTCACCAAGTCTCCCCTTTAAGGAATCTGTCTTTTATAAAATATGATACTTTGATTCAAAAAGTCAAACATGAGAGAAACTATTCTCCTTTACAAAGGCAGAATTATCATTAAGAAAGTGATACTATAGTTTTTAATGTAACTTTAGAAGTTATTATTATTATTATTATTATTATTATTATTTGACAGTGTTTCTATTACTACAGGTGGATATAATGATTTGCCTGTTTACAGATCATCAGCAGGATGCAGTATGGTGGTTTTCTCTGGAGCTAAGCTGCAGCACAGCTTAAATGGAGGAAGTCAGTGATGCGAATGTAAAGCACCTGCAGACAGAGCCAGGTGATAATGGAGCCCGGCCTGAGGGAGGAAGAACTTGCAGCACCGTGAGAAACAATTTGAGGAAGCTCAATAAGTCATGACCCTGTAGAGCTTTTATCGTACAGCACTCTGACTTACTTTCATGTGGTGTGACAGAACCAGGAGGTGCACCATTAGGCATGAATTCCCAAGGTATAGCATCAGATCTGAAACGGGGGACACTTTGCTCAGCTGGCAAATCCCATTATATCTACCATTCGTACTATATGTAGACAGTATAGTATGTGAACTCAGTGCTTCTGCATTCATGTTTAGGCAAAATCTCCAATCTCCTACAGAAAAAACTTAATGATTTTCACTGTAAGAATTTGATTTATTTGGGGATAAAATTGTGACAAATAGCATCCTTATACAAAAATCCTGCAGTGACTACAGCAGAGAAATGATGTAGCTTTGATTAGGTGATGACCAGGGGAGGACATACTGTATATAGTCATAAAGAATGGCTTAGCCAAAGGTGGTTCATTACTGGTACAGTGACTGAGTATAGCTGACAGCTGGGGCACGGGAGTGCGCCACATAGGCAGACAGGACACTGCTACTTGGCAGGCAGGTCCAAACTGTCACAGCTGATTTCTACAGTCAGGTCTGAAGAGAACGCTTCTCATCAGTGTATCTTTGTTCAGCCAAGACATCAGCTCTTTGCATAAATACTTGAAGGGACTTTGTGCTTTTGAAATGTAGTAATCATAATTATACACGGCCTCACAATGATTTTTGTTGAGGTATAAAAGATGCACAATGCACAAATCTCAAAACATTTGTGTTTGTAAAGATTTTTTTTTTTAGCATACTCAATAATGAAGCTGGATCATATTTTCTTCTTCTCTGTTCCCAGTAACTGTTCACATTCTGTAGTGAAACAAACACGTGATTCACTTACAGCTTCCCTGTGTCAGTCAGGTCTTATGGGAGCAAGCAACGGTGGTGGTGAAGATGATAATGGCATAAGGCCTGCAGTTGAGTCCATATATCCGTGATGCCAGTGTGAGCCGGGTGTAGGGCTGAGGTCTCGAGGTCTCTCCATGGCCAATGAGACCGCCTGTCACAGCTGAGCACAAAGAGCTCTGAGCGCAATCGTCTCAAAAGAAAGACCTTTTCAACAGTTTGATGAAAAATACATGTTCAAATACACTTGAGTCACAGTGACAGGTCAGGGAAAAATGTGGTGCAGAAAACTAAAAAAGGAAGACGAGTGCCAGTGGGTCTTTGGTGTTTTCTTGAAGTCATCATTAAGATGAAAATACTATAGCAGGAGAAAATGTCCAAAGGTTATACACAGAGAGATGCATGTAGAAACCAGGTGATGTAAGGCTTTATATAATTTTTTATATATTTAGTTTCTCTTGTCATGACGGGCTGCTCAGTCCACGAGTACATGTGCAGTTATCTCTTCTAGCATCTTGTATATAATCACAACAAGAGGCTTGGATGAGCTTAACTTTGTTGTAAAGATGCTAGAAAAGTGAGAACAGTTGTAATCAAACATGCATGAGTCAGGGCATAAACAGCAGACAGACACAGTTTATGTGTGCCGAGACAAGCAGTTGGCTAAATAATGCATATTTCTATTAAACATCGAGTTGTATGATTACTCACACCTGCGTACACACACCTACATTATTGATGGCTATTCCCAAGCTGACAGGCTGCTATTGCGTTGAAAAAAAAAAAAAAAGAAGTGATTTGCAAAGTCGGAGCGGATTTAGAAAATGACAGCTAATGGTGTCTTTACTCAGGCTCAGGGGAATTAAGATGGAAAGTGACAGGGTATACTTATAGAGTGCACTATACAGAATGTTCTGTAGGTCAGATTAAGCTCTTTAAAACATGGTGCCTGAGGAATAATTCAGATAATTAGGATTTTACAGATAAAAATGATCCAGGAAGCCTGTACACTGACTCAATGCAAAACTGTGCGTCTGCCTTAAACTGTATTCATTCCACCGAGAAGTGGTAGCAGCCGTCACCTTCTTCAGCAGTGAGTTTGCAAGCTCACTTTAAAGTTTATCTTATTGTGGAAACAAACACTTGAAACTCCATCTGTGCTGAGAGTGCTTTCTTGAAAAGGTTATTACCTTTGTGGTAATGGTTTATAGAGAAACCTTCCTCTGAAGGGAGAGTAATAGTTCACTTTCAGAGACAAGTCTTCGCTGGAAGTGATGTAGCAGCCAGACAGCTACATGATTAGAAGGTCAATAAAGCCTGAAACACACTCACGCAAGAATTAAAATGGATTTCAGGGTCAATAACACATCATCACAGCTATTACTTTTTAAAGCAATGAGCACTCATTACACATTTGCATGTCTGCAGTGAATAACGAGTTCCTGTTGGTCATCTACAATGATCCTGCATTGTCTCACAAAATCTGCTATACCATCTGATCACAAAACAACAGGGGGTCCATTTTGAACTTGTAGAGGCACTGACACAAGCAGATGCACACACACACACACACACACACACACACACACACACTAACATTTACTCTAACCATTACATGTGTAGCCCCACTCTTATTATAACCCTAAACTTAAACCTGTATTAAGATGTTATTCTTGATAACTTGGGGGCAGAACTCCATGACAAGCTAAAGATCACAGCATGGAGCAACATTAATCTGGAGTCGTGTTTCTATCCAGTTTACAAATGCAAGTCTAATATTCACATCTCCTTTTGACTCTGTTTTGGTCTCCACCAGCTCCTGAGGGAAATTGAGGATTGGGCTGACAAGTTTGTGTGCACATGATTACTTACCAACATTTTAACAAATGTCTGGTCAGATATATTGACCATACTCCATATTATTTTCTTACTTCTCACTCTGAATGGACCAGTACATAAGAACTGGTTTGTGTGGTGAAATCTTTTTTAATTCTTGAACACTCAGTTTGAACTTATAAAGAGTTGCTACAACAAGTTTGCCGGATGCTTCAGTGTGTTCACTAGTTAGTCTCTAAGCAGTGATTCAGACCAAAAACAATTAGGGGCTGCGCTGGTGTATTTGGAATAACAGAAAAAATACCATTTTATCTTTCATTTCGATGATCACAAGGTAAATTGGCATTCACGCTACGAAGTAATCTACCAGGAAAGTGTGATTGATCACTGCTATAGGCCTTGCCAGATGACATGTCGCATTGCAGAAAAAGTTGAGCCTGATTCAGGTTTTATTTTGCTGGAGCCCGCTGCGTTGGCGCCCAATGTTACACTGATGGACTGGCTCTATTCAAATGAATAAGAGGGTTGCATTTTTTCATGCTTGCCCAAGTTGTTGTGAACGCAGCTTAACTTTTTCCTTTAGAACTGGGAAGGTGGTTTACAGTGAGTTTATCCCTCCAAGAAGTCAGAAATGACAAAAACGGTCAGCTTGAAAGGCGCTAACTCGCTCTGCAGCAAAGTTGGGTGATGATTCTCTGTGGTTTCCTCACTAAAAGACATTCCTCTCTGACCACATGTAGTCATTTGACCCATTGTTATTCTAAAAGTATTGATTAGTACAGCTTTAACCTAACTACGATCTAAAACAATAACCAAGTCTTAACATTGAAATGTAAAGATTTACACACACACACACACACACACACACACACACACACACACACACACACACACACACACACACAATGGATTAAAGTAAAGTGTTAGTGGCAGGATTGTTCAGATGTTAAATCCCTGTGATGTCTGGGTGTGAAACAATCAGCGCTACAACAGAGCCATGACTCATCCTGTAACTGGAATCAGAGATGCCAAGTAATGGAATCATTCTTCAGAATCCGTCTGCATGGATTTATCACGGCTTGACTTCCACAATTACTGCCGTTGGTGTAGAATCCAGACACCGCGTGACGTCGGCAACAGCTTGGTTCAGCCTGAACAGGCGTTGCTGTCGATGGAAATGTTTGCATTTCACAGCCTGGCGTACAAGTTTTAAGAAATCTATGAATCTCCTTCAAAAGTGTAGTTCCTACTGGAGTCGAAGAGACATGGTGAAGGAAAGCTTAATATAAAACAACCACAGTTTCATGATATAAGCAATATACCACATTAACAGATATGTAGCAGAAGTGACATAAGAACAGGAGGAAGGATGAACTGAGGAGCTGTGGGACAATAGGAGTGAACAGGGGAGATGATTGTGGCTGCCTCGCTGCTATTTGGAGCTTTTAGTCACTATCCAGTTCATCGACTGGATCCAGACCCGCCAGCCAATCACAGAAGAGCGAGTCAGGACCTGAAGCCGCTTTTAGCTTGCAATCAACACCCTGCAGATGTTGTGACTGTGGGACACGGCTCACATACAGTAGACATCGGATAAAGTAAGCAGATGCCATTTTTCCTGCGTTCTAGCTACTGGTGATATAAGTTTATCTAACCAGCCTGCAGGTACACGATAAAAATGTGAAGCCCTCTTTTTCTTTTTTCTTTGTTTGTTTTGTTTTTCTTGTTTGACAGATAACAGTTTCTGCCTTTGGCAAGAAATGTGAGAGCATACTGTAAAATCAGACTGAATTTATGAAGAAAGTGTGTTTTTTCTTGATGCCCAGCTTTTGGTTTGTACCGTGTAAAACTCCCAGCATGCTCCTAAATATCTGGAGAGGAGATGCTCATGAGCCCCGCAGAGGACTATCAGTTTGTTGACAGCAGCGGTGCCGGGGGTATAGATGACTGTTGCTGTTCCTATCTCCTAAATCTCCCTGAACATTGTTTGTGTGACAGGTGTGTGAAATCTGTGAGGTGGCAGTGTCAATCAACATCAACACTCCTCAGCAAAGTCCTGCAGCAATGCTTTTTTGCGATGCAGCTCTTGTTTTCAAACTTTAATCTTCAACTTCTGCAAAATTGATCAGAATCCAGTCTGAATATGTGCGTAGAAGAAGAAGAAGACACCACGGGATGAACTAATAATGGTCCAGCTGCAGGCAGAAGATTGTTCTCTGCTGGATATTAAACTGCTACAACACTTTCCTGGGAGCTATCCCCAGCCCTCCCTAATGAAAGCAATCACACAAAGCAGAGAAAAACACTAGGTGAAACATATAAAAAGTAATTCTAACTGGTGCGATGTCTTAAAATTGTTAGTTTTTCTACACTCACTGCAACATAACAAGTGTTACTAACATTACACTTTGTTTTCTTATTGAGAAAGCTGGGTATGTTTGTCGGCTTCATATTAGATTTAGATTCAGTTTACGTTTTTCTCCACTCTAAATCCAATCCATATGTCCGACATCAGAAGTCTCAATTTTAGATAATTGGTTACAGTGTTAATATGTTACTCTAATACGCAGAGTCTTGCCTGAGGTGCAAATGAGACAAACAGTAACAAACACGATTCATCATACATAAACTAACTGTATCTGTTACATTATGTGGAGGCGAGACCTTGATATATGAGTGCAAATTTATTCAGTGTGATTTTTTTTTTTAATTTGTAAAGGATCGATTTAACTTGCCATTTTTAATCTGCTCCGACAGCACTTGTATAATGAAAAGTTTCATGCGTCATTACAGACTTTTCTTATGGAGGTTTTGAACAAGCAAAGACAAAAAAAAAAAAGGGGGTGAGAGGAATAGTAAACATGCAATAGATACTGTGATAAGTTTGCCAAGGTGTAACATTGAGTTTTGGTGGAGACTGTGTCAGAGAGGTTTTGATTCAACTGGGGCAGTTTCTGAAGCTGCCATTTTGGGGGGTGTAAACTGTACTGTTTTATAAGATGCAGCCAACTAATATTTCCACTATAAGCAAAAAGGAGAAGCATCCTTTAACATAGTGCAGTCCAGTAAATACAGCCTCAAGAAACTGAGCAATGCAAAGCTTCACAGAGGTGACGTGAATTCCTTTGTCCCTGTACTGGATGTATTGTACAGTGGTTGTTTGATAGGTCTTGCTGACCTCTAAAAAAATTTTTTTTTTTTGCCTCATTCAATTTTACCAGCTGCCTTCTACACATAGTATCTCACAGCAAATTATTATGTTGACATTCACAATGCATTTTAACAACACATCGGATGATAGATTTCTTCACACCCAGCAAGTGTGTGGCCTAAGACAGTGGCCAGTGTGTCTGTAGCCATGCATCACCAGACAGAATAAGGCCATGTCAAGCAAACTGAGGTGAAGGACATTTTAGAGAAAAGTAAGTCGATTCAAACTATTCAGCTGTGTATGTGGAGCACAGGTGGGCAATCAGACAGCAGCATATTGCCCGGTGGCTTTATCCTCCCCGGGTTGACAAGGCAAGTCATTTCTGAAGCTGTGGGCTTCACCCTGGGGAGCTGACATCCAGGCTGGCCGGGAGCAGAGCACAGCAGATGCTTTGACGGAAGGAGGAAAGATGTAAAACGATGCAAGGATCAAGATGTGACCCAGACAGGAAATACTGACAGAGGATGTCACTTTTTCATTTAAAATCTTTTACGGAGAACCTTTTTTGAGTGGCTTAAAGAAAAGAAAAAAAAACCCACATTTAGTTAATTGAATTGAATCAACATTTAGATTATGACTATTGGTAGAAAAATGAAAATGAGAGGAAAATCTCTTTGTGTGGAGTCATCTCTCCTGGATTTAACACTTACTACTGCTCCTCATATCTAGCCAGAGAAAATACAGGTCTTCATGTCAGTTTAAATAAATGCTCATACTAAAATGCCAATTTTCTGTCTGAATCTGTTTTATCAAACGGATTTCTATAATTAGTATAATATTAAACTATAGAAATAAGAGGTTTGAATAGCTCTTTGGAAGGGTGTAATTTTAGTTTCTGAATGCCTGGCAGAGGGGGTTGTGAAGACAATATCCATGGTAGAAAAATAGACCTTAAATATGAGGAAAACTTTAATTACATAATGAATTTATTCCAATTAACAAGATACATGGCATGTTGGGCTTTTCTCCATCGCCCACGCAGACACTCACACAGTTATCACCAGGAAATCCAGAGAATTACACGGATTAATATATTGCATATTGTATGCAAAAACACATACAACATACAGAACATCCTAAACATCATTTCTCCATTGCATTAGCAATATGAGAGGGTTCAATTAAGCAGCAAATACGAGGACTTTGCCATTAACATGACAAAAAGGATGCTGCTTGACAAATGGTGCTCCATCTACTGAAATTACAACAGTGCATGACTGAATACTTTATAAACAAAGAGGCTTAAAACGCACTATACCTCTTGGAGATGAATGAGTCTTTGTTATGAAATAAGGTGAACACCTGTGAGCTTCAGTCACCAGCAGGGTTCAGTTACCTCTTACATGGCGACTGTTCCTCTGAGGTTTATCTAAGTAGCCTACCAATATGAAAAAGAGGGGCTGTTTTAGGCAGTTGGTCATCGCATTGTCTCCCATCTGGCTCCATCAGAAGAGGTACCATACTGTAAAGGTCCTCATCAGTCAGTAGGCTCCAACAATAACTGCCTCCGTTTCTTTGGACGGTCTCCTGTCCGTAACCAAAAAGTTTATCATCCCCTCTGACTTTATGAGAAGGTTGCAACCCAAGAAAAATATGCCAAACACCACCGTGAGGGACAGCACGCACATGACGGCTATCTGGACCACCCTCATGATGAAGAGGCTCCTCTCATCCGGAGCGGCGGCCACAAAGCCATTATCAGTCACCACGGACGAAAAGTTGCAGCAAAAAAACTCCTCTGTCTTATTGATCAGTCCGCCCTCCGTTTGGTTGAAACCGGTGTTATTCATCTCCACTTTTGTTTGTAGTCTTTTTTTAAAATCAAACTTTCAGTGCGAGAGACGTGAAAGGAGGAGAGGGAGAGACGCGCCTGGCACGATCCCAGAGAAATTGTCATCAAGTGGAAAGTAAAGACGATGAGGCGGCGAGTTGGAGAAGTTCCGTCAAATCAAGCAGCGCTCTTCTGGAGTTTAACAGGCTGCTTTGGCATCGCATTACTGGAGGTTTCATGTGCTCTGTAGCCAGTTTCTAAGCGGAGTGAATCCACCAACCCGCGGTTAAATAGCCAGACTGTACCTGTCTGCGTTACACCGTTCAAGTGACAGGACAACACGGCAAGAGCGCCACCATACGACCAGACTGCACGCGCATGTCCAGTACATGGTGTACTGTGTTTATTATGCATTTTGTGTGTATGCAATCTGCTGCAACAGCCCATCTATCTATCTTTCTTTCTATCTATCTATCTATCTATCTATCTATCTATCTATCTATCTATCTATCTATCTATCTATCTATCTATCTATCTATCTATCTATCTATCTATCTATCTATCTATTATTGAATCATTAAAAACTCCTCATAATTTTGTAAAATTACACTAATTCAGCCATTTATATGTATTGTCACTAATGATAACCGATCAATGTCACAGTCTTCTGCTCTAAATCAATCAGATTTTGAATCATGAAAACAAATAAATGTCTATCCATTATTATAATTAGTCATAATTTCACCAAAGACTATGCCTTGCACATCAAAGCAATGCAAGTTCATCACCTGTGTTTTTTTTTGTTTTTTTTAACTTTGCTGCACATTTTTCTGGCAGCTGCTCAAAGCCATGACATGAAAAAGTTTTCCTCCCTCTCTGAAACTTTAGAGGAACCAGGACATGCACTGACATCTAGTGGAATCTGATGTGGACACAGTGTTTGTAATCTGCAGAGCGAACAGGACATGCAGTTATGAATGGAAGTTAAATTCATATCACAGTGCACAGACTGCAGCGTTAGTTAGCTGTTGCATCATAGTTGGGTTGAGTGAAATAGCAATAAAAGCTCGAAAGAACGCACTTTGCAGTCTGTTGCTGTGGGTGATTGAAAGAACACTCAGGCTTATCATGATTTGCTGAATGTTAATTAAATGCTGGGCTCAGATTTGATCTACTACTACATTGCCCAGAGGCCAGTGCAACACTGGAGGCCTCTGATCAGTAGCAGCAGATGGCAGCATTGTTCAACATGATTTACCTAAGGCCTGTGATGTCTGCTACACAACAAGTCAATCTGCATATTTGAGTTAATTGGTCTGAAGACACACACATACAGGTAGGTAACCTGTGGGTGATCATTATGCTGCTGATTTATTTAACCTCTGCAAGGGTGTAAATTACTTAACTCAATCTAGGTTCTTCCCCTTGTTCATAATGTGAAAACAAATAGTCTGAACACTTACTGGATAATTCTTGTATGCATAATGATGGTCAAACTTAGAACTCAAAACAGGAAGTCATAGTTTTCATAATAAAATGCTGTATGATTTGTATTAGTCTACACAAAGAGAGAGATGACACAGGGGGTCATAATCTGATGTCACTGTATTACGGTTGACTTAAGTTAAATAAAAGGCAAAATGTATATGCAAAGTATGATTTAATGGATTAATCAGTCTAATTAGATTTAATGGATTAATGTCATCCACGAAAATCAAAAATACAACAACTTTAAGCAAAAGTAAACTTTTATGAAGCTAGAAACAAATAAAAGTGTAAATGCAACTAAAAGGAGAGTTCTGAGATGTTTGATATATTTTCAGTCAGAAAAATCTAATTAACAACAAACAGGACAACAACAACAAAAAAACCTTACGCTGATGTTTTTGTTTCTCTCTTGGAGTTTGTATGAATTTCTGCATTAAGGACAGAAAGACCTCTGGCTAATTGGAAACAATAATAAAACATTCTAAATAAAATGTATTTTGCACGTATTACTGTAAGTATTATTATTATAAATACATATTATTTTTCACGTATTAGACTAAAATGACTAAACCGAACCCTACACACAGTGTTTTACCTGTGGTGGTGATGGTGGTGAGAGCTTCTCTACAGGCAACGCGCCTACATTTACCAGACGCCGGTGACGCTCGACTTCAAAAGCGATTCATGACGGACGTCGCTGTCAGCCAATCAGAGAGGGGGAACGAGACATTTCCAGGTCGCTCTCAGCTGAGGTTAGATTGTGCTGAATATTATCTCGCCTGCCCTCTTACCGTTATAATATTCAGTCGGAGAACAGGTGCGCGCTGAGAAGTGGTTCTGCGTTGACCGCATCGGCGTCTAAACGAAAGGGGGACAATTCCTGGAGACGGTTCGCGTTCGCCAGTTTACTGCGGCGTTGAGGACAAATCATATCAGTGAGTCCAAACAGGTACCACGAGAGGTATAGCTGGACGGTCAGTATCACGCCGGATTGTGGACTACTCTGTGCTGAGATGGACTGTGACTTAAGTGTCATTTTGAGACGTTGACCATTTGCAGGAGCAATTTACCCAGTTCAATTCTGCCGCTAACTGTACTGCACTGTAGCCTATATTGGGTCATGTTGTCTGCGTTCAACACGTTGCCTGAGAGCGAGGCTGGATCAGGTCACTGGTTCACTCCATCCATAATTTAGGTAAGCAAAGAGTATCATCGTTTTCTGATCCAGCACCACACCTTCCTTTGGTAAAATCATGCCACGGTCTTTTTTTGTTTTTGTTGTGCTGTACACATCACAACACGTAACGGTGATCACAGTGATGCTGGGATGATGATGCTTTTATTTTGACATTACGTTTAATCAAGGTTACCGTGTGTTGTATTTGCATAGCATCAGTTGAGAATGATTGTTCGTTGGTCAACTGCTGTTGTTAGTGTTTTTTCGTCTTATTCCAGTCAAATCCCATAATTTATAAATCAATATATAATGTATATGCACATGAATGAAAGATGGATAGAGCGTGTGTGTGTGTGTGCGTGCGTGCGTGCGCGCGCGCACACATATCACACCTTTAAATCACCTCAGTGAGAATTATGAATGTAATATTTTGTATTTTCTGATGGTTAAGTGTGTCACAAGCCTTTACAGAGCACACCTACATATTTTTGTGTTGTTTTGGTTATAAAACAAGCTTCAGTCATTGGCCTAATGGGCTTATTGGGATAAGCTCTATAATTACCCGCTGTTCCTGGTAGGGCTAGGTATAGATTGGCATTTTTCAATACTCATGCCAATATGAAACCTAAATTTTGGCACTGTTACCAAAAACAATACTTTTTTTCAGTATTTTAAGTTGAGGAACATTTTTTCCCACCTACGAAATATCCCAAAACTCAATGTCTTTGGTTGTGTAGTACATTTTCACCTCAATCACTCAATGCTAATTTTCAAGTCTTGTCAGGTTTCAACACCTGGTGCCACCGACACAATTTGCATGACGCTCACAAAGTATTAATGTTCGATACACAGCTCTACTTGCTGCTTGTCACAGTGGAGACGCAGGTGGTGTTTGCGACTGGAAGATTGCTGGTTTGAATCCCTAGCTGGACTGGTCTGAGTGTGAATGACCTCTCTCTAGCTCAGCCTTGATGTACCCATGTACAGCTCACTTTGACCGCAGTCAATCTGTCAGTGGTCAGCAGCAGATGACTATGGTTTTGCCTCGGCTGCTTCAGAGAAAGTTGATGAGTGGGGGTGGAGGAAAAGGAGCGCTCAAACGTCAAACGTTTTCTTCTCATGTTATGGTTTCAGTGTCAAGTGTTGATCCGTGTCATGTCCAATTATGTTACTGTAAAAAACAATTGGTTACCAATAGAAACACTCCTGTTAAACGGTTGAGGAATATGTTATTCAGCTCATAGCCAAGCACCAGACATTTCACAACAAAGAGTGTTGTTAACAACACAATTAACTGTCACTTCAAGAAGCAGTTAATAATGCCTGGTGGTTTACACTTATCTTTAAAGGCCCGGTAAAAACAGCGGCTTTGTCAAAGCTGGAGAGACCTGTTTATAGAGCAGTGCACAGCAGATAGGAAATATTCATCTGTGCAGATGGTTGGACTAATTGACTCAGACTTCTAGGTGCCGAGACTCCAGCAAGCTGCTGGTAGCGCCGTTGGTGGCACCAAACCCAAACATGCCTCAGCCACTGACGCACAAAAAAGCAGATGGTTAGAGATGCAAACAGACATCATAAGACAGACTCATCATTGATCTGTCTACGATGTGAGTGGAGGTGATATGCTGCACACAGACTTGGATTTCCGCCTGTTTTACTGAGACCATTTTGTTGATCGCACTCATTATCTGGGGGCCAAGACTGCATCCATGGATTTGGCTTAGAAGTCTGTGAATGGTGTGTAAATTCACTGAAATCATCTGCTGCACTGTGGTCTGAGTGCGAAGCTGTGGATGCAGCTGGACAGAGACTGCCTTGCTTGTGAATGAGATAAGAGTTAGCCCAGGGCAGCAATGTCAGACCCTGTGATGGACATTTAGACAGCGAGCTGAGAGGACAGTGTGTGTGTGTGTGTGTGTGTGTGTGTGTGTGTGTGTGTGTGTGTGTGTGTGTGTGTGTGTGTGTGCGCGTGCGTGCGTGTGCGTGTGTGTGTGTGCGTGTGTGCGCGTGTGTGTGTGTGTGTGTGTGTATCTGTGTATGTGTGTGGAGTGCAAAATCATTACCATGCTGCATGTGAAAGATAAGGAAATCTGTCAGATTGCCCACAGGAAAAGCTGTAGGCTTTCTCTACTTGCTGTAAAAGCAAAGGGTAAGGTTAGTTATTATTCATACATGCATTAGCAGTTATTTTTAATATAATATGTGTAACCTTTTGAGCATATGTAACCACTGGCTTTCACTCATGTCATGTGCCACAACATCTTTAACCTCTCTTATACTGATTGTACTACACTGTGTGCTGTTTGTTGTAACCTGTGATTTTTGTTATGGGTGTCTAAAATGCTACTGGCTACTTGTGTATTTGATTCTCTTTGCCTGAAAGCACCCCCCCCCCCC
>NW_019524091.1:529676-544012 GCF_002814215.2 Seriola lalandi dorsalis | reverse complement strand
CCCCCCATCACTCCCATTCCATTCTCATTATACTTTCATAAGCCTCTCAGTCAACAAAAACCTATAATTTCAGTCAAGTAGAAATCCTGTTTGACAGAAAATGATGTTGTGTGTGTTTTTTTTTTATTCAGAAATATTGTGAGTCATACATCCCAATGAGCCAATGAGATATCTAACCTCCACAAATTGCCTCTGGTATGAAAGCCTCCCAGATGGTTTTAGCAGCACTGCTGATGAAGTGGGAGAAGTCTGGAGAGGGGAAATGAGCAGTCACTCATCCTTTCAAATGGAAAATGGTCTGGGGTCAGTCCAATGTTGGAAGCTGGGTGTGACCTCCACTGCACCACCATAAAGCTGTGTGTGTGGTCACCAGAAAACACTGACAAGTTTATTTTTAATCTGTCCCACTTAGTACATATCGTCACAACTAGGGACACATCAATCCATCTTTTTCTCTTCCTGATATGATTCTGATACCTTGACTGCCAAAATTGATTTCTGATCTGATGCCGGTGCTGTCTTCTTCTCAGATTTGAGAGCTGTTTGCTATTCTGTGTTGGAACTCACTGAGATCATTTTTAACATGATGCCAGGGATTGCTGTGGCACTACAAACTGAGTTTGCCAGCCGCCAGGACTAAATGACTGTAATTGATAGTGGACGCTGGAAAAATGTCATGATTACACTGACAGGACAAAACTGTTCTTAATGTGGATCTGTCACGTCTGGCCGATATCAGATCGGCTCAGTATGGTCAGCAGCGGCCCGGATTACGATATGATCAGCACGTCCTTGTTCACTGCTCTTAAAAAAAACAAAACAAATTTAATGTATTTTTTGGGCACTTTGATGCCTTCATTACAGACAGTGGAGAGAGATGATGAAATGGGGGAGAGAGAGATGCAACAGAGGTCTCTGGCCAGACTCAAACTGCGGATGTTGCGGTTCATGGTTGGCGCCTTAACCCTTGAGTTCCAGAGGACGCACTGTATCACAGTATCTGCTTGGACGTGTTGTCTCCCCACAGTGTGTCTGTCTAATTTATTTCAGCTTTTGTGTAATGTCACTGTTACGGCACCATGTGTTCTGGGTGTTTTTGTCCTTTCCCTGTCCTGTCTCCCCTGCAGCTCCGCCCAGGCTGTTCTTGATTACTCCATGGATGCACCTGGCCTGAGCAGGAAGGCTTTAAAAGCTCTGGTGCCAGCATCAGAAGGGCAGAGGCTTGTAGCATGGGGACTGTCGGGTTTGCTGCCTCTCAGCCCGGGGCTTTTGCTGTGTTCTGATTTTTGTCTCTTTTGTTGTCTTAATTAAGTGTCCTGGTCATTTTGCATATTCATGTTAAATAAACCCTTCGTTATTTTAGAGGTGTCTTGTGAGTCTGATCTGGGTCAGTGGTTGAGTGTTGTGCGCCCCTCAGGGCCACCTAAGGGTGGTGTGTAACATCACGTTGCGCTATTAAAAAGTAGAATAAACAGATGGAAATATGCCAAGTAATATCTGATTGTGTAGAGCCGTGAAATGCATTAAGTGAAGTCTGAAGGTGATTACTGAGGCAAATATTGATCTACTTTGAAAGTAGTTCCTCACACATTTTGCTGAGATCACATATCTTCACAAGTTGATTGTTTTTAATCACGAAGGCTTAAATATTTGTGATGCTTTATGTTGTTATTAGATTTATGTTAATTCCATTTTCTTATGTTTTCTCTCTCCCCTGTAGGATGACGCCTCTCAGTCAAACCTGCTCGGTTTCTCACGTCGTCTCAAGAGTTCGAACAGTTTATCAGCAGACTCCTGAGCGCTCACTGTGACCCTCCCTGTTTGGCTGCCCGGCCGACATCCCGGGGAGGTGATGCGACGGTTCGTGTACTGCAAGGTGGTGTTGACCACCTCTCTGGTGTGGGTGCTGGTGGATGTGTTCTTGCTGCTCTACTTCAGCGAGTGTAATAAATGCGATGATAGGAAAGACCGCTCGCTGCTTCCTGCCCTCCGAGGTGAGTCCAGATCAGTGCTGCAACACCTTTCCTTCGCAGAATAGACGTCAGTAAAGGTTCAGGAGTCAATGAGATATGAGTTACACAAAGTCTCAGACTGGACTGCTTCATCCCCTCTGCCTTTCCTACTCCCTGTGTCTTTAAGCTTTAATGGTAACTGTGACATTTTTCACTTCATTTGTCCTTGAAAATGAAGATTCTGTGGAAGTTGTTTAGTGGGTGGATTTTAAGAGTTTCCCTGCGGAAAATCTTGAAATTTGGATTTCAAGGGCGTTAGCAGCTATTCAAAGGAAATGATTTGGATGATGATGATTTGATATGGTTTTTCATTTGTCATGTTAAATGGAGTTAATCCAAAACCACCTTGAGAAATTGTAGTTTTTTGCATCTGTAATAACTTTTTTTAGTTTAATTTCTCAAATGAAATCATCTTAATCTTCGTTAAGCATATTTGCGAGTGTGTGTCCTAGAGAGAGACAAATTGGAGTTCCTAAACTCATGCTTAAGGACCATTACATGTTTTTGACAATGACATTACAAACCACTCCATGTTTCTGCACATGCTGCGCAGACGTCTACTTCTAGTATACATCCCCTACCCTTCCTTTTGTATGACATGTCTATCACTGTGTGCTCATGCAGCTGAAAGCGCAGACTGATTTGAGGCATACAATGAAAAAGTAATTTTGACAAAAAATAAATAGAGACTCTGCAAAGAGATTTTAATGTTGTACTGAATCCAGGAGCACACAGAGGCCTGCACTCTTGGAAAAAAAGTGGGCCAGGCATGTTTTAGCTTTTAGGTAGTACTTCCTCTCGTGACATAATGAAAACCTAATCAAAGTAAGTACAGGATTAATGTCTATTTGCCAAGCAATCAGTGTTTTGCAGTGGATGAAGTGAGAGTCAGACAAGCTGTAGGCTAGTACAATGGTCATGATGTTGTTAATTAGAAATTAAAATAAATCACAGAATATCTACAGTTCTTGAATGTACCAAAGAACAGGTTTCTGCCATATTATCAAATCAGGGAACATGCACTCGGTTTTCTCTTTAGGCAATCTGTGTGTACCAATGTATTTTGAAGATTATAAGCCATCTTAAAAAAAGAGTTCTAAGAAATTTCCCCACATTGTAGGTTTACTGAATTTGATAACCCCATTTTATAAGTGAGGCAACAGTTGACTGACAGTTACCCTTTTTGTTTTGATCTCGGCAGTTTTGATTTTGGAGGCTCTGCCCTTTGTTAAGGTTCACTCAGTCATGTTTGTGAATATAAACTGTAGACTTAAAAAGTTCCCTCTTTTCACCTCAGTGTTAAACATAATTATCATCTGTCATAAATCCTATTAACACGATGAAGATGACTAATGTAAAAATAAAAAAATGCAAATTTGCAGTTATTCATTTAAAAAATTGCAAAACACTGTAATGATTCTGAGACTCTTTCAGTGTAGTGAACCTCTATCTCTAAATTGATTGCATTAAGATTGATTAATTTACCTTTGTTAAGTTTAAACCAGTGTGTGTGCGTGCTTCTTGAGATCAACCTAAACCACAATACTGCTTTAGCAGAGTTCATTTCCTCACATGCCCTCAAGTAAGCAGGTTTCTAAGAGGCTTGCTAAGCTGCTTTCAAGGTTCGAATGAGGCAGAGCTGCCAGCTACTGAGACTGATTACCATGCAAAAGTCTAATGTTACACTGCTTACAAAGTAGATGATTTGCTTAATATATGATCTTGGGTGTTGAGAATTCTTTTTCATTCCCTGGTTTTGCCACGACACTGCAGGTGTTTTTCATTTTACCTTGGCAGGTGTCGGACTGAAGAGCCTGAATCTGGCACCGATTCACAAGTTCAGTTTTTGATTGGAATCGATTTACTCAATTTGATTATTACGGAAGCATTTTTGTAAGGTCACTCTAAGGGTATTATTATTCAGTTATTGCTTGTGTACTCAAAACGTTACTGTTAAATTTTAGATTAGATACAATAAAAAAAATAAATAAAAAAAAAGAAATCATTAAAAATGCCACACAAGCTATTAACAAACATTTTAATACGTATATATTAGCATGAAGATTGAATTGCAGTCGTGTTTCTGGCCACCTGACAACAACTCAACCCACAACCAACACTCACTTTCACTGTAGCCCTGTCTTTGACTTACTTGCATTAACAGATTTTTTGGCCCCTTGGAGGCAGCACAAACAAGTTGTAAACACAACAAACACAACATTGTCATATTATTGCCTTATAAAGTTGTTATGGCGAGCTTGTTAGCACACAATTGCCTATTTACACATCCAGGAGACACATTAGCATTCAGTCGGAGTTGCGTTTCTGTCCACTTGATAAATGTAATTCTGATATTCACTCTGCATTCAGCTCTGTTTTGTGGTCCTCCTGAGAGAAATATCTGTCCCTTAAGCTACAAAACGCTCCACTGTGTTCCCCAACTAGTTGCTAACTTCATCAATCTGCTGTTTGGTGCTGGGCAGGCAGTGCACAGTGTGTTTATAGAGCTTTTTAGCCAAAAACAGCTGCCTGTGACGTGTAGAACCGATGCTGATGATGATAGTGGTGAGACTGAACTAAAACGGGAAGTTGTGGGCATAAAACCAAAACATTGAGCTGAAAGATGCTGAAATGCTCCATAGATCGTTTTGTCTGTTTGCTGTTTGGTGCTGGGGTTTATAAGCATGTAGGGGATTTATCAGAGCCTTCTTTTTTTTAACTGGGAATGCCTGCATTCAGTGGTATGCCTGAGTTACTATGGGGCTGTTAAACCATAACAATCAGCTAAAGAAGCTAAAATGCTTAAGTTGGTTGATAGCTGCGTTAGACGGAGAAATAAGATTAAATGTTAATATCAGTCATTTGGATTGATGCATGTTTAAAATGAATTCAAAGTCACTTAGCTTTGGGCTGTTTGTAGTCAGTTTCTCCTCTATTGCATCTGTGTTGCACAAGGACTCAGTGATCCCATGTTGGTCATTACCAGGTCGATAATGACCCTTTAAAGAATGTTTGTCATAAATTCCTGATAAGGAAGGATAACTTGACTCACGTCAGAGGTTTTCAGTTTGACCAGAGTCAACTTTATGGCCAGTCACTGCTGTCCATTGTGTTTACTTTGGATTTTACATTTGAAAGGATGTTGCATAGGCCACATGTAGGCACAGATTCTCGGCCACAGTGTAAACATATTCATTCCTCTGTTCTTTTTTGCACCACAGTTTGATTAATTTAGTGTTTTGACGAAACCGCACAAGAGGAGTTTTGTTTTAAAAGTTTTGTTTTAAAAGTTTTGTTTCGAAGCGGTAACTCCAGCAGTTTATAGTGCACTTCCATAAAGCTGGTGGATTTGGGAGACAGGTTAAAAAAAAGGAAAGCACAGTCCGAGATATCCTTACTTTAATCCCCAGTATATGTCAAGTTCCCAAAACACTGCATTGCAACTCAGAAGTGTCTTTTCATTATATAGGTTTCAAACATCTTTCAAACTCCACACAGACAGTTTGTATAAAAAACGTTCTGTTCCGTCTTTTCTCAATCTCAACCTGAGGTAACCCTGATGACATCGTCTGGGTTATTTTCTAAGACTTGAGCAAGCTATCTCTCTTTAGAGCCACTTCAGATGTAATATGACAGTTTCCACAGCACTCATGATGAGTGACCTGACTCTTGTTTAAAATCACTTTAATATTAACACATCTTAGAAAAATTCACCTACTAAACTTTCCGATGAATCCTTCATAAGGTATTGATTTCCATCCACGACTGACTGTTGTGGGAATGTGTAAAAACTCGTCCTTCTCTTAGACATATTCTAGTTGCTTTTTTTTTTTTTAAATTCAGCTTAACCAACCATGTATTACACTGGACCCAGATTTGTGGACCAACTACTGTTAACTATTAATTACTGTTAATCATCTTTAACTGTTAGCAGTTTTATCATTTTTAAGGAGAGCAGAGCAGTTAAACAACTTTCAATTGTCAAAATTCTTAAAAACTACTACTGGAATTTGTTTGTAGCTAAACATTAATTAATAATATAGTAGATAGATAAAGAATAGATAGAGTTAATCAAAGTTACTCTAGTTGATCAATGCCATGTTTGGTCATTGGTTTAAATGGATGTTTTGGTGAAATACTGTGGTAAATGTTTCAGTACGTTTAGATGTTTCAGTACGTTTAGGTTATATAACCTAAGTCACGTTGTCTTTTTTGTGTAATACCTCTGTCCTCCTCACGGGTAGACTGTGTGCATTACGTGACCCTGAAGGGCACCAGTATGACGACCGCCCCCCTAGACCGGAGGCTCGGCCCATCATATCTTTACAACCTTGGTTTTTATGACAACTGCCATTGGGGACTGGGCCAGCTTGATTCTGTCAGTGTCTTCACAGCTATCCTTGAGACAGACAATAAAGTTTTGCTTTTCGGGAATGCTTTTTATTACTAAGAAGTGACCTGTGGAAACACTGCCGAATAAATTTCCCTCAAAACCTAAAGAAGTGAAAAAATTCCTTCAGAATAAATGAATAATGTGTTTTCACGAGCTGGTGGCAAAGCTTTTCCTGTAAAGTGAGATGAAAGTAGCCGGACGATGTTTGTTGCCACGAGATGAAGAACTCACAGCACAATTTGCATCCAGATTAGTGTCTGAGTCTGAGTCTTGAATCATGCGAACATGGATCAAAGCAGCTGGCAATCATAAAGACATTTCAATAGTGAAATAACATAAAGCATAGACATGTTTTTTTTAGAGAGTTGTCCGAATGATGATCTTATACAAACATGATGGACAAAGACACATGAAATCTGAGTGATCGTGTCTCAGAAGACTCATGACCTGTGAGTGTGAGGCGAACCTTTTCACTGTAATTGCTTGGGATAAAGCTGCAGGCAGGGACACTGAATTAGATTGATTGACCTGAGGACGGACAGGGCCACTGTTTTCTTCACAGATGATTGCGGCCATCTTTTTAGAATGAATCATCTGTGTCAGGAGGAGATTGTGACGGGCTTGAAAACACCACAGAGAGTTTGTTTCCTAAAGCTTCTCTGATCTGTGTGTTGCTAAACAAAATCAGATTTATTTAAATGTTTCTAGCCTTGATATTTAATCTGAGTGTTTGTATCATTTAATAGATGAACACTGAAACCTTTGGAAAGTACTGGTGCTTTGCGCTAAATGCTAATGTCAACATGCTAACATACTCACAATGACAATGCTAATATGTTGATGTCTAGCCGTTATAGTATTTACATTCACCATCTTAGTTTAGTTTCTGAGGGTTATGCAGATATTTAGTCATAAACCAAGGTATTGGATAAAATAAATGCAATTATCGACCTGGGGTTGGTGCTAGGAGGGAAAAGTCAGGGGATCAACAAAGTGATTACAACTCGTCTTGTTAGGCCCGTGAACATTTGTACCAAATTATGACAAAACATCCAAGAGTTGTTATTCAAATCTTTCCCTCAAAACTACAAACATCAACCTCATGATGACGCTGGAGGAAAAGTCAGAATCACCAGAATCGTTGGGATTCATCGTCTGGAAACCATGAATGTTGGTGCAAAATTCAACGGCGATCCATGTTATAGTTGTTGAGGTATTTCGTCTGGACCGACACTGAGATTCCTAGAGCCACACTGTTAGCATGGCTATAAAGATAAAAAGGTATTTAGGGTAAAGAAGGAAAGATCAGTAGCTGAAGAAAACTAAAGTCGTCTTTGCAGATTCACTTCAGCAGAAATGGAAAACATCCTGTTTCATTTTTTACAAGGTTTATACAATGTTTAATGTGAACCATATTATTCCAACGTAGTATTCACAGTTATGTTTGGCTGTTGCGTTTATCACATCGGAGTTCCTCCATGCTTGAAAAATATGAATTTGTCATTTTAGAAGCTTCAAATTGTAACAAAGAGATGAAATATTGTGCTGTGGTTTGCCTTGTTATTTCTAGGCCTGAGGACTGTCTCCTACAACATTCACAAAGTATTCTCTCTGATTGTTCTCATCTGACAGCACTGTTCCACATCTTATTCAGTTGTAATCCTTTTTTTATAGTCAGATTAAAATATGTATAATCTCGAATCTTTAAACGATGTGTAGGATTAGACTGTTATCTCGTGGCGGTGCAAATAAATTGAAGCCGACTCAGACGGGTGTTGATGGTTTGCTGGATGTTTTGCTCGCACAAGATGTTTCCTGAACATTCCTGATCTGAGTTTCATCTGTACAGAGTGATTGGTTGGACAGGCTGAGCATGTGTTTGACAGATACTTTGTTCAATCATCCAGCTCAGCTCCCGAGCTGCGTCCATCAGATTTTAGGCCAGTGTCCAAATGGAGAGTGTCAGCAGCAACCATAAAGAAAAGAGCAGGAGGCTCTCAGTCCAGCCGACACCAGCCCGTCTGCGAGAGGGGTCGTACGGAATCCTCTTAACTTGGGGCTGTGCAGCTGATGGCGACTGCGCGCCCCCTTTTCATGAAAATCACTGCCTCTGCTCTGAGAGATTATTAGAGAGAGAGAGGGGGAGAGAGAGAGAGAGAGAGAGAGCACAGTCATAAATCCATGGGAGGTTATTTACCTACGGTGAAAGGAGCGAGCTCTGTGCAGCAGCGACAACAAGAGCAGCAACGGCAGTGCTGATGTTTTGCAGGCATTTCACTGTAGGAACATGTAGCAAAAGAGACTGTAGCAACCGCAGCAAGGATTTTGCTTTCATACACCTTTTTTCATCTATTAATACATTCTCCTAAATCTCTGAATTCAAAAAATCCTAATAGATTAAATTAAAATTAAATATAGCTGCCACACTGTACAGCGCTTAATACCCAGTCAGCTCAAGCCACAGCAACCAGGAGAGAGCTTAAGCAGAGCCCTTGCACTGTCTGTATTAAATGTCTTGCACTGTTTTTCACATCCTCTGATGTGTAATCTAGCATCCCCCCCCCGACTGTAATAGTGCAAGTAAGAAAGCTATCACATTTTCTAGGTGTGTGATGTTATAACGTGTAAGCAGACAATACCATACTCTTTATATGTTCACATCCCATATAGAAGCTTCTATTGCAAAAAATGCTGTTAAAACCCAGAATACCAGTTTGGTACATGCACACTGATCTGGAAAATTATGTTTTGTGCTGTGGCTTTTTACAATTAGAGAAAATTACACTTTGCAGAACTCAGCCTGAAGAGAAAGATAATAAACCCTGCATGTGTGCATCTTACCAGGGCCAGATGCTATTAGTACAAAAGGGATCACTGACTGTTTCCTTTGTCATGGACTAATTTAGATTAGAAAAGATAATCTTTCCTGCTTAGAGATGCAGATTGTATATTGACATAAATTATCAAAGAAGTAAATTCCTAACATATATTATGCATATCACACTCCTGCACTGAAACTTCATTTATAGTCAAACCAGCACTATGTTTGTAATATATTGATTCAACTTGTGCACTTTTTCCACCTTTGAGTTCTTGAAAAACCACCACAACTCTTTTCTCTCCACTGGTAAGAACAGGGCGAACAGCCAACAGACTGAGGTCTGGGAGGTCAGTCAGTCCTCATTATTCTCAGTTCCATTAAGAGACGAAATGTAATTTGTAATTTAATTGGCTTTTATAACACAGCAGTTCTTCTTGCATTGTTTTCCAATCAAGAAATAGTCTGTAAGTGATTTCTTTTACAATCTAGTTTGACATTAAGTGAGAAATAAAAAAAGCAAAAAAAAAAAAAAGCTAATGGTGGGTTTTCTATCTCATCAGATATCCTTGTGTTTTGTCTGTTCTGTTGCAGCAGTGATATCTCGGAGCCATGAGGGGCCAGGGGAGATGGGCAAGGCGGTGAACATCCCCAAGGACGAGCAGGAGAAGATGAAGGAGCTCTTTAAGATTAACCAGTTCAATCTGATGGCTAGTGACATGATTGCACTCAACAGGAGTCTGCCGGACGTGAGGTTGGATGGGTGCGTAAGCCTGGGTGTCTTCCAGATGCGTGCTGGGACTCGCACTACTGACCCCTTTAACACCCCACACACACACACACACACACACACACACACACACACACACACACACATGCTGCACATCCACTTTCCAACAGACCAGTGTAACACTCAGTCCTCACCCTGCTCCTCTGCTGCCTGTAAACTTTGATACCGTTCATAACCATCACACATTGCAGGGGAGCTTGGTTTCCTCTGGGTTTTCAGTCATTAATGTGTGCAAACGTGTGTATGTCGGGTTCACTAGAAACTGCTCCAGTACTCAGACAAATTTATTCGATGGCTGAGCAAGGCAGCAGGGCTTCTTCATCTTATCAAAGGAGTCTCAGAAGGGTGACAGCGATAGTGACACAAGGTGCCGCTTTTGCAGATGAAATACTCCAAACTATCAAAGCAAAGTTATTCGGATGATTAAAATAAAATCTAAACTGAGTCCATTTGATGTCATTGGTATTAATAACAGCTCTAATTATGGGCACCGTTTCAACGCAGGATCCATCAGAACCCTCAAGTGTGTACATTAGGCTTGACATTTGAATGGAAGTAGGGTTTTGTTTACTGTCATTCAAGATCCACTTGAGCACTTAATGAAAATCCAAGGAGCTATTTGTGTGAAACACGAGCACATTCATCTTGTGCTGCTGGTATGCACAGCCATCCCGCCTCTCGTGGAGACATTATCCAAGTGATTCATGTTTAAATATTCTGAGTTCTCCACAGCACTTTCATTAAGTGGATACCAAAGGCTCTGCCAGTCACATGAAAAATAGGCCACAAGAATGTCTTTTTTTTTTTTTTTTTTTCACACCTACGTTCGACGCCTATACCAAGAAAATGCCAACTCAAGATGTTCTGCAGTGTGTGGAGAGGCAAATATAAAGATCCCTTTTTGCCTGCATAGTGCAAAAGAAGACCCATATTACTAAGAAAAAGTGAATGTTCAGCTGATTGCAACTCCTCCAGTTTGGTCCATTATGGCTCCATCCTCTTCTCAATATAAATATTACAGCAGCTTTATTACAGAAGACAGCTTAGCCTTGCAAAACTTCACCAGCCGTGTGGTGTAAATTATCCAGAGCCATGCAGAATCGCTAGTCGTTGCCTCTGCAGGGCGATAACATTTTGTCTTGAAGGCAACCTCCTGGCCTAGTTGTGTAATTCACTGCTGTCTCTTTGAATAGACAGGACTGAACTAGCAAAGCTGTCTGCTGCGATGGCTGCTTTCACCCTCCGTCACCTCCCACCATTCCTCCTCCTAACATGCAGGCCGCTCTGGCCATCCACCTCCTCCTCCTCCTCCTCCTCCTCCTCCTCATCATCCTCCTCCTCCGTAACGCAGCTCATTCTTTATTCAACATCACCCACTACAGCGCCGTCCCAAGTTTGCCACATTGTCACTCTTTGGCTTTCACAGACAACCCAAGGGCATGCTGACATAGCTGTCAAAGCTGGTTTTGCTTTTTCTACTTTCTTTGGAGATATTTGTCAGTAAATCTCCTATGACAATGTTTTTGCAGTGGCGGCAGCATTGGGTAGCAGCAGGATACACTCTGATTCTGTTCTCAGACGCTTTTCATACAAGATAATGAGCTGCAGGCATAGACAACCACTGTTACTGCAGCTGGAATCCAACACTATAGTTTTAGCCTGGGTAAGTTAGAATTGGTTAGGTTTAAGTATAAGGATACAAATTGTTACATTATGGTATTAGATTAGATGCGAATGAGTTTAGTTTTGCTGCCACTAATGATTATTTTTATTGTCAGTTTATTTTTTCGAAGAATCTGTGACACATTTTGTCAATAAAATGTCAAAATGGTGGTTATTCAAAACATCTATATTCAATTTACAGTTATATTAAACGTGAGAAACTCTATTCAGAAAATGTTTGGGATTCTGTTCGAATGCATGACCAAAATTTTCATTATTTATTATTTACTTTTGGAGTTAAATGTTATTTGTAACAATCTGTTTTTCATGAAGTCAAAAAAAAATGGTTCTCAAGCCAGGCCCTGAGATGAATCTAAGGGGTTACCAAATGATACTTATAAGTAAATATGATAAATAATACATAATAAAAAATATCTTTTCTCTCTCGCTCCTTTTTTTTTTTTTTATTTGTCTCTAATCTTTTAATCTTTAGTGAAATACTTCAAAGTTGTAACCCTGCAGGCCTCTAAAAATTGTTGAGAAGGGGAAATCACTCTTTGATTTTAACTGCTCACATTTTCAGGTCATAAATAGACACAGATTTATTATAAGAGATCTGAAACTGCTTCACGACTGTAGCTCAGGGTCATTGCATAATCACACCTCATGTAACTTTACTTTCTTCTCTTCTGCTTTACCAAGTTAGCGACCGCTGTAGCCGAAGCTAATGGGGATCAGAATAAAGAATTCTAAGTTCCTTTTATTGTTCCATCAGCTGTAAGACCAAGGTGTACCCAGACGACCTGCCCAACACCAGCATCGTCATCGTGTTTCACAACGAGGCGTGGAGCACCCTGCTGCGGACTGTTCACAGTGTCATCAACCGCTCTCCCAGACACTTGCTTGTGGAGATCGTGCTGGTCGACGATGCCAGCGAGCGAGGTTGGTAGCACGCACAGTGTCTGATGTCTGACAGACTCACAGGTTTAACTCTGTAATCAAGGACACAGGATGTAGATTTTGAAGTAAAGGCTGACGATCATGTGAACACAGTAATCAGTGTGGAGACAAAACTCACTGAGTATTGACGAAAATAAATGCACCAACTCAACTGAAATGTACGGCTGCAACTAACAATTGTTTTTGTTATTGTGGTTTTAATCTGTACATTATTTTCGTCATTTATCAATTAACAGTTTTTAAATTAAGCCAGAAATTACTGATGACAATCAGTTAATTGTTTCATCTGAAATACTACTAATAATAGTAGTAATAATAGAAAAAATGCTAATCAGAATTCCCCGGAGCCCAAGCTGACATATTTAGATGTTTTGTTTTGTCTGACCAGTTGTTCCAGCTCTTACTCTGCAGGCAAACGTTTGCTGGAGTGTATGCTCTTCTGTTTCAGACTTCCTGAAGAAGAAGCTGGAGAACTACGTGCGGACCCTGGAGGTGCCAGTGAGGATCCTGAGGATGGAGCAGCGCTCGGGTCTAATCAGAGCCAGGTTGAGGGGCGCGGCTGCCACCAAAGGTCAGGTCATCACCTTCCTGGACGCTCACTGTGAGTGCACCATCGGCTGGCTGGAGCCCCTGCTGGCCCGCATCAAAGAGGACAGGTAGGAGACGAAATGGACCAGGATGAATTTGTCAAAGTTAATGCTGATATTTAATGCACTAATATAACACCATGTACATATTGTACGTTTTAGGAGCAGTGCACTGCGGTACTTCAGAGCGTCTCATTGTCAATCAGTGTAAATCTTTTTTGCCTACTCAGGTTTGAAACTTGCTTTACTAACACTGGTATTATCACATTTCACTTAAGTTGCATCATTGGCTGCTTGAACCGAAGCTCTAACTGAATACTGATGGGACAGCAAACTATCGGTTATGAATACACTGTTTGAGCCTGACACAGCTGATAGGAGACGATTATAATTTTTGCATTGTCTGCTTTTGCTGCTGCCTGACAAGAAAAGCTAGTTCCAGTTACTGTAGATGTCTCTGTGTTAACTCTGCTACAAATGATGCTCGTAGATGCTAGAAGAGTCATGATCAAAGTGGACAAGGACATGTCTTCTCGCTTCAGCAGATACATGTGTGGGGACAAATGTGACATGGCTGAGGAGGAGATCTTTCTGTTTTTTGTTATCTTTTCTTCAGCTTGCAGTGTTTATTAAACCAGATGTGTTCATTTAAAGTGACAAGGTGTTTACATGGTTGCTGTTATTCATCAGAACGTTAAACTGTTATCGGCTGTGTGTGTGTGTGTTTCTGTTCCTGTATGTGTGAGTGACATGAACGGATGGACAGATTTATAATGATTCTCTTGCAATCCATCTCTTATCTGAGGTCAGACACATTTATTTTCCCCCAGGAAGAAATTGGTATCATATGGCTCAGAATATTATATTAAGGAGCCATTACACTTTTACTGAATGCTGCTGCACATGTATTGATGTCTATAATTCTGGGCAGAGACTGATGAGATGGTGCAGAGAGTAAACCACATGTTCCCTACAAATTCATGTGATTGATGTTACAGGTAGCTTTGTTAAATCAAACGAAGATTGATTTAGATTTGTGATATTTTATCCAATCTATCTCTCTCTCTCTCTCTGTCTCTCTCTCTCTCTCTCTCTCTCTCTCTCTCTCTCTATA
>NW_019524091.1:466671-529656 GCF_002814215.2 Seriola lalandi dorsalis | reverse complement strand
TATATATATATATATATATATGTGTATATATATATATAAAATCAAGTGTTCAATGCGTTAAATTGTGTTCCAATGAAGGAAAAAATAGGCTTCACTTCACACCTTTAATCCTCATGTTGTTAGTTTCAATTACAACGCACCTCAAATCATTGATGTGGAAAACAGCATTTTGTAGAATAACAAGATGGTATTGTATTATTATCAGAAATGTCACTAAAATCCAGTAGGCAACAGTATTGAATAATACCCAGCCCTAATATGATGGTAGTTGGAACTACTTGTAGATTTTGACACCTTGCAATGAATATATAGTTCATGAAGGACATAGTCCTCAGTCTATTTTTTAATTTGAGGAATCTGGGAATTAAATAAAGATACTCTTTTGCCCATGGCCACCCAATCAGAAAGTACATGTTTTTTTCTTGCAAACATTACTTGATTTTACCTTTTGTTCATCAGCCAAGGCACTGTACATTTATTGAGACTAAGTGCTTTGATGATAACATGACAAAATTTTGATAATTGCTGAATTTTTGAGTCATTTAATCAACTAAAAATGCCAAATATTTGCTGTTTTCAGATTCTTAGATGTGATGGTTTAATGCTTGCATTGCAAACTGAATATCTTTCGCATTTTGAACAGTTGGTTGGAGAAAACAGCAACATTAGACATCTGAAGACACTGACTTCATTATTTTCATAGACTAAATGATAACCGATTAATTAAAAAGTGAGTGATCGCAACGTGAAATGATTAGTTTTTAAAAAAGGATCAAAAATGAAAACAGTAATTAGTTGCAGGCATAGTGTGGTTTCATTGGACAATTAGTTCCTTATGTTACTTGAGAAAGGAACCGTAAAAAAAACAGAACCTGATTTGTTCACATTCAGAGAGTACTTATTTGCTTGGATGTTAAAAAACAGAGAAAATAGTAATTTGCCACCTCACCTTTCCACAAGATGTTTTACATTTGTTAAATCATTACATGTTCTAGTGCAAGGCTCCACAAATGTTGTATCCGAACACTGAAGCTTACACTTCATTACTCGTGTCTTTCAGGACAGCGGTGGTGTGCCCCATCATCGATGTCATCAGTGACGAGACGTTCGAGTACATGGCGGGCTCAGATATGACTTATGGCGGATTCAACTGGAAGCTGAATTTCCGCTGGTACCCTGTTCCCCAGCGGGAGATGGATCGACGCAAAGGGGACAGAACACTTCCTGTCAGGTACACACACACAATCTTGCTCCCACTTCTGAAGCTAAATCTAGATCATATTTGAGGGGAACTGACTTCCCACTTAAGTAATGTTTTTGATTAAGAATTAACATAAAGATGCCAGATAACACATGAAAAGAAAAGAACCTTTTTATAAGTTCAAGCAGATGTTAGTTCTCTGTTTTTCATCTGAGCTGAGAATGGATTTATCTGTCATGGCAGCAGACTACAGAAAAAACATGGTTATTTAAATTTCTTACTCTCTTATGAAAATTACCATTTTTATCTGCAGATAGAAATAGATCTTTTTCCTTTGTGTATCCCACTGATGCAAACACCTGCATAAATAGCATATACATGGCAGTGATTGTGCTCTGCTGTAGTCTGTGTGTATATGAGCTCAAAATAGACAAATAGAAACTCTGCTCACACTTGCACTTTTTGAATTCACAAAACTGGATACAATTTGTCGCCTGCATGCAAATCCTAGCAACAAACACTATTCTTAATTTAAACTTCAACATAGAATTAATTAAAAGATAAGAGTAATTACCCCTCTAAGGCTTTGTATGAAATTGTCAAACAAATTGGTCTTTTATTATACTCTAAATGTTCCTCAGAGTGACACTAAGATACTAATAAATACAGCAGGAGGAGAGGTAATATTACAAAAGAATTTTTATGGTTTTTGTCTTCATTTTTTTTTTGTGTCTCTTTCAGGACCCCCACCATGGCAGGAGGATTGTTCTCTATAGACAAAACATACTTTGAAGAAATAGGAAGCTATGATCCGGGGATGGATATCTGGGGAGGAGAGAACCTGGAAATGTCTTTCAGAGTAAGTGACTGACAAAGAGGAGGGTGGTTTAAAGTAGTTGGTTTGTGTTAGTGGGTACATACACATACAGTTCCCTTAATTATATCTGTGTGTCCCTCTCTATTTTCTCTGAGCTATTTGACAAGCATCCGCACATGCACAACAAAGCTCTGATTATACTGTGTACAGATCTGTCAAACCACAGCATTTAACTACACTTGACTCCGCAAACACTGACTATACGCTTACACCACACCTTTACAGCTGCTTATTTATGCAATTATCCAATCAGCCAATCGTGTGGCAGCAGTGCGATGCATAATATCATGCAGATACAGGTCAGGGGCTTCAGTCAATGTTCACGTCAAGCATCGGAATGTGGGGAAAAAAATGTGATCTCAGTGGCTTCGACTGTGGCATGATTGTTCGTGCCAGACGGGCTGGTTTGAGTATTACTGAAACTGCTGATCTCCTGGGATTTTTCATGCTCAAAAGATTTTACTCTGAATGGTGCCAAAAACAAAAAAAAATCAGCAAAAGTGAGCAGCAGTTCAGTGGACGGAAACACCTCGTTGATGAGAGAGGTCAGAGGAAGAATGGTCAGACTGGTTGGAGCAGACAGAAAGGCTACGGTAACTCAGATAACCTCTCTTTACAACTGTGGTGAGCAGAATGTGGATGGGCTACAACAGCTGAAGACCACGTCAGGTTCCGCTCCTGCCAGCCAAGAGTCAGAGATCTGAGGCTGCGGTGGACACAGGCTCACCAAGACTTGAATGGAAAAATTGTAGCCTGGATTGATGAATCTTGATTTCTGCTGAGGCACGCAGATGGTAGGGTGAACATTGAACATGCCAGGTGTGGGGAATGTTTTCTCGGCACGCTTTGGGCCCCTAAATACCAATCAATAATTGTTTCCTTTCCTGTGAGTATTCTTGCTGACCATGCGTGTCCCTTAATGGCCACAATTTATTTCATCTTCCAATGGCTACTTCCAGAATGATAGTGCACCATCTCAAACTGGTTTCATGAACATGACGATGAGTTCAGTGGCCTCCCCAGTCATCAGAGTTCAATACAATACACCTTTGGGATGTGGTAGAGCGGAGTATTTGCAGCATGAATCTGCAGCTGAAAAATCTGCAGAAATGATCTTATGCAGTCGTGTCAACATGGAGCAGAATCTCAACGGATTGTTTCTAACATCTCATGGAATCAATGCCACAAAGAACACAAGTATTTATTTTTAGATTTAGTTGAATCTGCTTTTACTTCTTTCACTTTTAAATGAATCCTTTAATACTCCGGAATATAGTTAGAATGCCTCATAATGTTCAGAAATTTTATTTTATACTAAATGTTTGTTGGAAAGATGGAAATGATTTAATAATAGCAAAATCAAAGTGTCATTTCAAAGTGATTGAAATGCAGCATCACCTGTGGCTGAAAGAAAATGACTCATGCATAAAAAGCAGAATAAGAGTCTAGAGTGCAAGCAGCTCTGTGAGGCTGGACTGGTAAATGTTAAAATCATCTTGCTAACATTTGTTAATTAATAACAAAGCACAGCTAAGACTGATGGGAGTGCTCTCAGTTTTAGAGGTTTATGGTTAAAAAGTGGTGGACAAATTAAAATGTGTCCTGATGACGGTGCTAAAAGTGAAGGGATCGCCAGAGTTAGAGATGTGCTAAGCTAATAGAGACTTGCAGCTGTAATTGCATTTTAATTGCAGGTTGTAATGCAACAAAATGGGGGGAAAACACTAAGTGGGATGCAGCACTGTAAAAACTGTGAATATTACACCTGAGTTGGTTTTTAGTATTTGTCTGTGCAGGCTATGTGGTTTTGCTCTGATGCTGTGTCAAAGCAGCCCACTCTGCTGCAGCGTCCAGTGACTAACGATAAAGCAGCCTCTTGTTTCCTCTCTCCTCCTGGAAAGCCGCACTGCTCTCAAAATTGTGAGAGAAAAATGTTCTTATTGGTGGCAGATTTAATCACTTCCTTTGTCACCTGAGCATCAAGGAGTGATTAACAATCAGTTAAGAGAACTGCCATGCACCTGATGTTTTGTATGTTTGTGTTGAGTGTATTTGTTTGCTTTCTTGCCACATACTATATAAATTTAACCTCATGTGCCTGCAGATCTGGCAGTGCGGTGGCTCTTTGGAAATCGTGACATGTTCCCATGTGGGCCATGTTTTCCGGAAGGCCACCCCATACAGCTTCCCCGGAGGAACGGGCCAAGTCATCAACAAGAACAACAGGCGCCTGGCCGAAGTGTGGATGGATGATTTCAAAGACTTCTTCTATATCATATCACCAGGTACAGAGCAATGAAACTGCGTCTGTCTGACTGCATGTTCCTGCCACGGGGATAGCAGAGTCGCACATTGAGGACGGTGCTAAAATGGCATAAATTCTTCATGTTTTAAAAGTTTCAGGGCATATACAGAAGAGTTGAGCCGGGAATTTAATAGATGTTTTATTCATTGTGCACCGCTGTTCCAAAGCAGATATGAACAATCCTCATTACAAAACTCCTCAGTGCTACTTCTGTGCTGGCCATTACATTTAGCAAATTGTGAAAAGGAAAGACTTGCCAGCTCTCCTTTATTCTGTTCTTGTCTTTCTCCTCTTTTTTTATTCTTGCTCATTTAAGAATTCTCCTTTTTACTTTGTCTGACATAGGAATTTACTGCTGCTTTTGTTATTCGCAAAGTGGAATTAATTAGTTCCTACTTTCAGTCACATTCTTAGTGTTTTCCTGAACTTGGTTTTCTCTCCAACAGAGCTCAAACACACACGGACAAACTAGAACAATACGACTATGCAGACAGAGGGATGAGTAGCCCTCCCATCTGTCGACTTAGTAATGTGATTACCCTTTAGCAGACGGCCATGCTCCGGAAATCTCTGGTTAAGTGTTTTAGATGCCAGCCAACCTATAAGGGATCATCCGTAATCTGCCGATGTTATGGCACAAATTGCGACCTTCCCCTCCACTCAGTCAGACGGGGATTCTCCACGGGGGCAAGTGTGCAGACAGAGCTGGTTTTGTGATGGATGAGTCTAACTGTGTGCTGTGGCCCTGCGATGACTGTCTGTTCCTCCAGGACATTAGGGAGAATGATCTGGGCCACGCTGCTGCCAGACCTCACTTATTGGCACAGAAGAACACAGTATGATGCTCAGGCTGAGTTTGGGAGTGGCACCGAGTGATCCTATTAAAAGTGCATCTCCCTCCTCATCCCTCCTCTGCACTGGTGATTTCAAGATCAAAGAGGCTATTCATCATCTGCAACATGTGATGCTCAGACCCTGCAGAGAGAGGAAAGGGGAAATAGAGAGCCAGGGGAGGAAGAACGGCCTTCAGCTCATTGCTTTTATCTGCCAACTTGAAATTTCTATTTCCCAGATTAAAGTGTAAGACGTTGTTAGTATTAGAGAAGGTTCTGTTTGCGTTGCGTGCCTTGCGTTTGATGGATAAATACACAGCGCTGCTTACATGTTGGCTGGTTTTTGAAAATTGTACTCTATTTTCTCTCATTGCAATCGTGTTCTTTCATGATAAATTACCCCCCTGCATCTATGTACATGCAAGCTTTGAGTCCTCAAGAGGCACTCTGGGGAGAAACCATCTGCCTAATGTGTTTATAAGTGTATGTGCCCAGTCGCCGCCTTGTCCTTCCTCAGTGTTCAGTTTCACTAAGGCCGATGCATCTTGCAGTTTCCGTACCGTTAAAGTAACATACTTAATGACAAATGTATTACGCATCAATATACCATTTGTATGAATAGGATATGACTTTCCATCAAAACATTTCATAGAAAATCCTTCCACTGATGTCCCATGTACACAGCCCATGTTTTCGGGTAAGGATGCGAGCTGATTCTTTATAAAGGGTCCCTCTGGTGTTTAGTTTTGGTGGTGCAGGAAAACAGGACAAAAAAAAAAAAAGTAAATACAAAGGTGTGTACTGACTGATGATGTGCAGCGATACATAAGTCAGAATCCTTGTCTCTGTATTTCGTCTGCAGGTGTGATGCGGGTGGACTACGGAGACGTTTCTTCCCGTAAAGCCCTCCGCGAGGCCTTGAAGTGCAAACCGTTCTCCTGGTATCTAGAAAACATCTACCCAGACTCCCAGATCCCAAGAAGATACTACTCACTTGGTGAAGTATGAGCTTTCATGTATTCTGATCTCCCATAATGCAGCAGATATGCTGTGGGTCGCTCCATCTGCATTCAGTCAGATATGTCCTTGTAGCTCCTGAGCTGTGTTTTCAGAAAGACAATATTGCTGCGAGATAAAGCTGAAAATCTCAGAGTCCAGCAAAGGCTGAACAAAATGAGATAAAAAAAAAAAAGCTGTTCGCATTGAACACGCGTGATAAAGAAAAACATGCTCATGCAGTTGGTATTGATCCCAATCACATGTTTACACAGCTAAGGTGTGCATGGCAGAGAGGTGAGATTAGGCTTGTGTATACATTCTACACTGTCTGGTGGGACAGTTTTGTTTTGTACAAGAGCTAAAATTAATTTTAAAACATAATTTTGTTTATCTGTGATATAAATATATTAAAACTGTTAGAAAATTTTTTCATAAGATGATTAGAGCAGAAATGGAACTACAAAGTAGTCCCCTTAGAAATTAAAAAGGGCATTGTGGGAGCTGTGTGATAATTTGCAGCTAAGGCGTGAGAATTCATAGTTAATTGTTTTCAAGATAACAGAAGTTTAAGTTCCTTTTGTTAGAGAGTTCCTACTCACATGGGAAAAAGAAGATTTTTTTTTTTATAAGTGGCCTGACTTTGCCTCTTGATGCCCACGGCTCCCCCGTGCTGACAGCAGTGCAGCACGGGGTAAAGTCAGAGCTGACATCCAGTGTGCTGTCAGTACAATAGATAGAGGCCATTTAAAAAGCAATGTCAGTTGAAGGAGTAATGGTGAATGAGCTTGTAATCCTTCAGCATTCATACTGCTGAGGATGAGTGGATATTTTCATCCGTGCTGTTCTGCTGTACTGCAGTACCAGCTCTCTGTTTAGCCACTGCAGCACCTCAGCTCCACCGGACTTCCTGTGAGTTCTTCTCGCCTCTGTAGCGCCGTCAGCCTCTCTCTTTAACAGCTGGAACCATTAGGGTTTATATCACTTAATTATGAGCGCCGTTCTGTTCCTGCATGATAGGCATAATAAGTTGCTTAGGCAACATATAGAGCCAGCGCAGCTTTAGCTCTGTGGATGTATGAGCTCACGAGACAGCTGAGTTGCCTATAAAGTTAGAAGGAGCTGTGATAACGGTGGTTACTCAGAACTGTTCTGGCATTATTACTTATCTGTTTGAGCTTGTGAAGTGAAGTAGGAGAAATAGAAGTTGGATTAACAAAGAGTTAATTTAAGTTGGTGACACAGTATCTGTCATATACATACACGAGTTTAGCTAAAACCCTTTAAGTTCTTACGGAATCAGTGGACACAGAAAAACATGGTGATAAACCTGCACTTTTCACCATCACTGTTTGGACATTGAACATCAGTCATGGTTGACTTTAGTAATGGGGAAAAACAGTTCTGACAGTCGCTTGGGTTTTTCTGTGACGAACTCAGCATCAGCAGCGTTTGCATGTCACACAGTAAGGATGTGTTGGTTAAAGTGAAGCCAGCTAGAACAGATATAACATTTGTAAAAGCAGGGCAGCAACGAATGATCACTTTCATTATCGATTAATCTCTCAGTTGTTTAGTTAAAAAAAATCACGTCGTCTACAAAAGGTCAGAAAATAGTCAAAAATGCACTTAATAATTTACCAGAGCCCAATGTAATGTTTTCAAATTACGTGTCTTCTTTGACAAGCGGTTCAAACCCCAGAGATTTGAGATATGTGTGTTTTAACACACAGGATCCAAAAAATGTTTCCATGAAAAAAAAACTTACTAATATTAACAGATTGTCAAAATAGTTTCCAACTAAATTTCTCTTGATCAATTAGTCCATTAACAAATTAATTGTTTCCTAAATTATAATAGAAACAGTTGCATTAAAGAAGAGGACAGTAGTAAACATGAGGTAACATAAAAAAAGGGGTGTAGAAAAGATAATGCATTTTTAATGAGAAATATTGAGCATAGCTTGTTTTTGAGAATAAAATATTACATCACACATATTTGTTTTGTTGGTAGAACATGTAGCCTGGGGTGCTGACAAATAATACATGCACTTTATGGATTACACCCCTGCATGAATAAAACTGTAATACTTTGTAAACTTTGTATCACCAAAGTGAAACATAATGTATGTTCAAACATATTTGAAAATTGAACGCAGATAATCTTTTAACACTGTTCTTCTTGCTGGTAGATCAGAAATGTTGAAACCAACCAGTGTGTGGACAACATGGGGAGAAAGGAGAACGAGAAAGTTGGCTTTTTCAACTGTCATGGCATGGGCGGAAACCAGGTGAGGAAAGCTCCGATAAACACAGTTTTGCTATTTATTCTTATTTACTGATCTATTTATAAGTGCTGTAAATGGAATGTAGAATAAGTATATCTCTTTTAAATTAACATTCAACACGCTGAGCTTTTGATACCTCTTCATCTTGGACACATGAGCTTTGGGATTTCGCCTTTGCTAAAAAAAAAAACTTGATTTCAATCAGTTTGGACCAAAGTGTGTGTGTGAGCTGCCAACTTTTAAATCAATCCACAGACTTTCAGCACATTTCAAGTCTGGGTTTTTGCCAAGTGTTTCTTTCTCGTTTCGAAAGTCTATTGCTGATTTAGCTCCAAGCTGTTGGTCAATGTGACATCTTTGGCATTTAAAGGTTTGTGCCAAGATTCGTATTGGTCTAATCATTGTTCCCTCTGTTGTTCTTGTAGGATATTATGTGGAGCAATCATGTAGTAATAGAAAAACACACAAAAGGACAGTTTAAATTCTTTTTTAGAAAACACAAAAAATCATAAGGCAAGTTTAAATCAGGTTTGGCACCACATAAATCATGAAGAAATTTAGTGTTATTCACAGTAAAATAAGAATGAATATGTTCAATCTGGTGATAACTCCCTATTATTTTTTGAATGCACATCGGTGCATAATGTTGGCATCGCTGGTGCTTTTCATCTTCTGAGTGAGACGTTTTGTTTCCAGGTGTTCTCATACACGGCGGATAAAGAGATAAGGACAGATGACCTCTGTCTGGATGTCTCCCGCCTCAACGGACCTGTCGTCATGCTCAAGTGTCACCACATGAAGGGCAATCAGATGTTTGAGTACGATGCCGAGGTAGGATCCATGTTCCCCAAATAATCCGTAGCAGGGCTGTTATTGCAGGTGGCCGTCACTGCTTTCCTGATGGTTGATGTATTTAAAATGACTTTGATGAAATGCTGATGGATTGTGTCTGTCTGTGTCTGATGAGATTGCATGTGCAGTAGTGCACTGTGAGGATGTTGTTAGTGGGAAAGTGAGAAATTAAGTACCTGTTTTCAGCCACTAGATGGTGCTGTACGCCAGTTTTTTTTTTTTTTGTTTTTTTGTTTTTTTTTAGCAGCACAGAAGTTGAGTTGTTTTTTCACCACCCAGCAGCTGTGTCTCTCCTCTCATGTTCTCTGCTTTCACATAGTATGTTGGCAAGTGGGAGTATGATTTTGAGGTAAGCCGCATCCCTCCTGAATACTGCCCCATAGTTTGTGCCTGTGCTCCCAGTATATCATGAGACCCTGTAACAGTGTGTGGACTGTGAAGTGTCAGTTGACATTAGAGTAGATAATTTAAATCTCCATGGTGAACTAGATCTATTTTACCGATGGGATGAAAATGAATACTAAGTGGATTTTGATTCTAATTAACAAAATGTTTTTATTTATTCGAAAGTTTCACCGTACAGTCAACGTGAATCTACAGTATCTCTTAACATCAAACAATAAGTGGCCAAAGTATTTACACTAACGGCAGGACAGATATTCAGCTTGATGGCCAGTCTACAAAACTAAACCAAGTGTCAGAGCCAAAGGTAAAGCTAACATAATATCTTAAAAAATCAAAACAAAACAATTATTAAATCTATGATGGACAGGGATGAAAAACAAATAACCTGATCCTGAAGTATTTTCATGTTGTTTTGTTCATTAAAGATCTTTCACACTCGCGTACGACACTGCTGAATTTACACTGATATACAATTTGAGAGTGGATTCATTTGTGGTACTGTAGCACCAGAATGGAAACTAAAATTAGATAAATGACAATGCCAAAAACTGCATATTAAACACCAGAGTTTCATTTTACTTAATACTCCTGCTTATGCTGTATTAGTCTTATCATTTCAGTATTCAGTCAAACGCAGAGACAGATGTTGTAAGCGCTTAGATTGAAAGCAGAAAAACATTTTGAATCTCACAGGAAAACTCAAATATTCTCCTCAAGCCCCGCTGACTCAGAACTCAAAGTACATTGTGGTTTATACAACTCAAAAAGCATCTTTTATATTAACAATTTATGCATTTTTTTTTTTCAACCACTGGGAAAGGGTAAGAAAAGATTTCACTCAATACAGTATTATTTCTCAGTGATTGAAACGTCCTGTCACTGATGTGGTTTTGACAAGGTGAGGAAGCCTGGAGGCCTTTCCATCAAACCCTGAACAAAACCCTAGGAGAAACACTTTTATTACACTTTGTTCTCTGGGTGCATTCTTAATAAGGAAAAAATGAATAATTCATAAACTAAGAGGACTGGTCTCTGTTGTAAACAGCACTGGGGTTTCACCGCTGTCAGTGGTCGAGGTTATTTTTAGTCCAGGTGTGACAGTCAGGGGCTGAATCCCGGGTTACTTCAGTACCGCTAACATTTCATCTGGTCATCAGTTTCATTTTCACAGGAATACCTGACCATATTTTCCTCATGCTTTCATTCACAACCGAAACTGACGGTCCTCCCTTATTTTTTCACCTGCTCTGCCGTTTCAGCCAGAAAGAAGCTGTTTTCCTCAATCCCAGATGAATATACCACTTGCATACATTATCGCAGTCACAATTATTCTCGTTAATCGGCTATACCTTTCACTTGGGTTTACAGAGAAAGCTTTGTGTTAGTGTAGCAGAGACTGTAGTTTAGTTATCCACAGAGGAAGCTCAGCTGCCAAAATGTAAGTAAGTCTTCATTGTTTCAAGCATTTAATATTTAAACTAAGTATTATGCTGCACAGATGTGTAGGAAAACGGCCGTCACGTAAAAGAAAAGGTTGAAATTCCTGCTCATTGTCAGCACTGAATATTCATCAGGCATCACAATGTGGAACAACATTTCCATGAGATGGATGATATAGATGGGAAATATAGAGAAAATAAATACTTGCATGATTACAGAGTTGGTAGTGTGAGGACTGAACTGAACGGTTTTTGGCTGATATGAGGCATCCATATTTGTTTGTTTGGTGTGAAGTCGGACATATCGGAGATTTCAAAGAAAGTTGGAAGTCTGAAACTCATGACTGCGTGGACTCTTGATATCACAAGGATGTGTCGTAAGGCATCAGGCTGCATCAATCAATGATAAAGGGGAATCAAATACTTAGCCAAATGTCAAAAGCCTGAGACAATTACAGCATCAGTTTAATCAATTTTGATTAGGTAAAACAATACATCTATACAAAAACAAACAATATTTTATTAAAATGTTTATTCTCTAAAAGATTAGATGGGAGATATCAATAAAAGTTCAGAAAGGAGGTAGAAGAGGCAGATCAGACAATAACCAGTCCCCAGTGATAAAACAAAAAAAAATTTAAAAAATGCTTTGCATTTCCCATCTAATTTTTTTAATAGCATATAAAAATCTATTCTTTTTACAGTTTTCATTTGTATTGTACAGATATTGGATTATGTTTGTTTCATTTTAAGAATGTTTTTTATCAATTGCTGATGTGGTAATTGTCTCCTGTTGAGATCTGGTCCCCCTTTTTAGATTTTTGCTTGTTACATCCTGTGGCTTTAGAATAAAGATGTTGTTGTTTCACACTGTGAATTCAATACCCAGCAAGGGTCCATGATCAAAATGTTGTGTCTAATAAACTGATGAAGTGCTTGACCGTGTGCAGGAATTCAATCTTTTCTTTCACAAGCCATGAATATTTGAAATATTTCATGGTAACCCAGCAGAACAAATTGTATCTGAAGCTCAGCTGTTAAGTCCAGGTTTTGAATACCTTAAATATAACAACACATTTTTGTTTTCAACTGTCACTGAAAAAAAAAAATCACCTCTTATTAAGCTGGAAAAGTTTTTTTTTTACCTTAACCACCATGTACCCCTCTCACTCCCGGCTCGCCGCAGAAGCACACCTTCCTCCACATCATCACACAATCATGTCTGACCTTCAGCCGTCTGGAGGATGGTACCTACGGCCCCACGGTGGAGTACTGTAACAACAGTCCCGTGCAGGCCTGGATCCTCCACAACTACACTCGTCTGGAGGTTGCTAGACGCCTCTACTTCAGCCCCACTGATTATTTTCTCTAAGCTCCTGTCCGCTCTGGGGGGAGCGCTGTAGGTCCTAAGGTGAGCAGGTCAGTACATTTTAGGCTGACAATAGAATCTGGTGGTCATTAGCAGCTCTGTAGTGACATAGTTTAGCATTGTTAGACCTGGAAGTAGATTAGGTTGACCTGTTTGGGTGCTAATAGGCACCTCTGTAGCTGATTGTGGCTGAGTATTTCCATATTGTCTTATTTTTGTCAGTGTGAACAGGTGAATGCAGAGTTTGTTGTTATGATCTGTCATTTATTAGTCACAATGTGCGTGCAGATTGTTTTAGGAAGCATTAAGTAGCTTTTGCTGGTGACCTTTCAGGGAGAAGGCATGAAGACAAGGGCGGAAGCACATCAAGCAATGACAGATGTCCCATCAAGATGGTTTTGTGTATAAGATGCTATCTGCGAGACCTTCATGCCAAATTAGATCTCATTTGGCATTTATTTTCCAGCATAAATATTTTATTTTGATGGGAAAATTCACTGGCTGTCCCTTGGACTGCTAGCGCGTAGTGAATGATGCCTGAGATGGAGGAGGACGTGTTTATTTTTAGCTGATTATCTACATGCAGGGCTGAATGAAATGGGCTCGCCATTGTTTACAAGTTCTTTTGAAGTGATCCTTCATTGTGAACCTACCTTTCATGGCCCTGGCCTCTCAGGCCACTCTCCTATTGGCCTGAAGCAGCTGTGCACACTGTGTGCCATGTACATATTGTAAAACCAATGAATCCCAATTATCAGTGCTTTTCACCGCTCTGCCTGCTTATTTACATACTTTTGTGAGGAACTTTTTTTTGGCCCAGCATTTCTGTCCGTTTCAGGGTTGACGTTTTCTCTGCCGTCATGTCCGTTCTGCCGTGTTATCTGCAGTTTGCACCTCAGACTCCTGTACCGTTGTATCTCTCAAAAAAAGCTAAAGAGCAATTTCACTGTAGCATGCCACAGTTGTTGTGTCCAAGCGGGGTAAATTGGGTAAGGAGCTCCCGGGGCTGCTGGTGTGTGTCAGAGTTACAGCAGTAAAGTGACCTGCTGTTAGATGGCCTGATTTGCTGTTCACACTCGGGTCCTCGTGGCATAGCCAGCATAAAGGGAGAGCTCATACACAAGAGCAGGGCAGTATTAGAGTAAATGAGATTGTTCCCTGACTCTGCCTTGAGACAAAAGGAATTTGCTGTTTTTTTGTATTCCCCACAAAAATCAACTCAGCCCTTTAGATTTTCTTCCACTGTCGGCGCAAGATCATGTCAAACAGGAGCTCTTTTGCCTTTCAGCAAGTCCAGTGTGCTGCCTGGTGACAAAGAGGATAATGTTCCTCAACCAGGGCTCATGGTTAGAAACCATCCTCATTTAATTAGCCGGTCTCAGCTGTGCACACACTCAGCGACTTGCTCCGGAGACACTGGTTGGTTTGCTAGGAGGTTGAGATGGGAGTTTTCTCTGCCCCAAAGGAGGCATGAAATAATTATGAGCAAAGAACAGGACCTCCACATTTCTAGTATTTTCATTAAATGTGGATAGTTTTTTCTACCCCCTGCCGTCATGCCCCTCTTCTCTCATCTCTGTCAGCAGAGTAGGTTTGGATCTTTGAATGAAAAAAGAAATACTATTCTCATTATTGCCTAAGCCAGGTTCTTATGATTTATAGATTAGCTCTACCGACAGCTCGGAGAGGCTCTATGTATGAACAAGCCTTTACAGAGAAGCATTTGTTGGTTTCACAGCTTGTCATTTGCAAAATATACAAAAAAAAAGGATTTTTTTAAACAGTCAGGATTAAGAGATTTCTGATTTTTGTCACTTATCCTTAAAACTGTAGGCTTAACTCTACCATTGTCTTAAGTTGTAGCAGTCTTTTAAAAATATTTTGTAATAAAGCAAGAAAAGAAAAATGTCTCTGGAGTAGAGCTACCTTATTGTTCTTTTCTTTAGCTTTTTGGCAGGTGTGTAAGAGACGGACGCCACCTGCTCTCTTTGTTCTTGGACTGTTTGAACAAATGTGCCCTGTAGGGCAGGCTGTAATGTGTACTTCAGGAAAGGTGTGCATGTGTGTGTGTATGTGTGTGCACGTGCGCGTGTACTTCTTTGTAACCAGGCAGAGAATGTCAAACCCTTGTGTTTTATAGCTTAAGGTCAAACATGGCCTCAGCGTCTCTGTTTGCTCATTAGTCTGAATATCCTCTGTCAACAGTCAAAGCACAATCTTGTTTTAATGAAGAATTATATCTCAGTCACAGGATGAAATAATCATGCCAACGTACATGTCTTAATGCCACACGCTGACTCTGGTTCGTAGTTGTTCTTGTGCATTATCTTTCGTGTTTGCTCCTCGTGTTTCTCATATTGTGATGAGTTCTCTTTCAAAGGCCCCTACATTTACATACGTTATTACACTGTATGGTGTCTTTGTAAAGTAGCACCCAACATCATTTTCCCAGTTCCTCTCACAACATTGTTTTCCTCACCAACAAACTCCAAGTCCTCTGCTACTGCATGCGATCATTAGGGACAAGATAAGGAGCCAAAGTGAGGATTGAAATTGCGGAAGCATGTTAACTTCTGTGGGACTGAACATAAATGGTTAATCAAGGCCATTGAGAGCTCTTTTGGAGTTGTTAGTGGGGGGGGGTGTTCTTCCTTGTGGCAAATAGCCACAGATTTCTGTGCTACATGCTCATGTGGTGCCTGAGTTCAGCTCATCACAACAGGTGTGTTTTTTTCCAGTCTGGACATTTTAAAAGCACTTGTACTGTCTTCTGGCTTCTCTGGTTTATGTGACTGAACAGTACACAGACAGGACTGACAGGGGGGAGGGGACAATGTGTGGAGTGGAGCGGAGCAAGAGATACGTTTGAGCTCATATTGTGGTGAGGACATGGTTTGCGTCTGCAGAATGAACTCTAAAAATAGCATGAATGTTTGATGTCAGAACTGTTTAAATCTAAAGATTAAAAGATAACCCCCATGATCTGACATAGCTAAGCTCCTATTTATTAATTATTGATTATATTGCTGAAATAATGAAAGGATGTGTTGATGTGTCAATCAACTGCAAATGAGTCAACTCACATTTTGATGAGCAAGACTAAACCATTACTCAGACAGAAGCTCAAACTGATTCTTTCTAGCGGCAGACATTTAGTCAAATCCTTGATGTTTACCAATAGCATTAACAATGGCATAACAGGAGCAAGTATCCCTCTAAGCGCATTACCAGGTCCCTGGCATCATTCATTTCATCATTTACCTGTGCTTTTCCTACTGTGACATGTCAAAATGTCTTCCATGAAGAAGGTCATGGTCACCTGAGCTGAATCGGACAGATCCTTGCACATCTCTTCTTGTGGTCAGTTTAGTCAATATATGACAGAGGACATATGTGGCCTTAGGACGTGTGCTCTAGTGTCTCTGCTCTTTTGATCTCAAGGGTAGAGTCATCAAAACGATTCCAGCGGATCCAGCAGCAAAGTTACTTTTGCTTTTAGCCATTTGTGTGCCCATGTCTGTTTCTGCTGTGCATAGTCAACATGATGTAGCAGTGTCATTATGTGGGTACATTAATACTGATACCAGCGTTATGAATATTAAAATATGGCAGCCTTTTTTATGGGTGTTTAAGAGGGAGTGTGATGTTGCCTTTTGTCCTCTTTTTGCTGATTTGTAAAATTTTCCCCCCAAAAAAACAAAACTCCAAGCTATTCATTTACATCATAAGCTACATGATACACTTTATTATTAACCTTTCATTTTGGTGAAATGGGAATTATATAATTAGAAACAAGAGGAAGTATTCACCCATAATTTCTGTCCGTAAAAATCTGCTTCATCCAGGTCCAATACAGAATGTCTGTGCAGAGGTCTAAGTTCTTAGAGTGAATGTTTGAGCAAACGCTTCCCTACTTGGACATTTGACAAAAACACAATCACAATTCTCCCGTTGTGGGCTTCTGTCCCACCACCTGACTGTACTTCCATGTCCAATATTTACTGGCATTTTATCCCCTGTTTAGCCTGCCAACTCCTGAGAAACTGTTCATTTGCTCTGGCTTCATTAACCACTTGTTCACTTTGTCTCTCGACCATTTCATGCAGGGCAGGGAGCATAAAATCGGTTTGCAGACCAACACATTCAGCTGAAAGTAACTGAAAGCTACAAAGAGGGGTGGTGGTGATTTTTAGTGGAATTGGCACCTAAACATTAGGTGTTGGTTTCAGTCCCACTGAAGCAGAGAAAGCACTTCTTTTTTTTTTTTTTAACATTTTGATGCTTCTGATACTCAAGAGTAAGTTCACAAAGAAATCCTTCCTTTAATGTGGCGATGACAACCAACCTCTCCTCCATCAGAAGCCTCAACTCTCCCAAGCTGCCTCACCGTATGCTGTGTTATATAAGGGGCAGGACTCTTGTCTCTTTCCTGACTGGAACATCCTGCTCTCTTGATGTACCTTTTGTTTTTTTTTCTTGCCCCAGCAACAGTTACTGAGTGCAACAAACTCAAGCTCTTTACTGGGTCGAAAGGTATTTTTGTGAAATATGGGAAATCAGTAGCTGAAGTGTGTCTGTGAGGTTCATCTTAGTCATCAGCTGTGGTGGACTCAGCTGTGTCTAGACAAGGGTTGAAGTACAGTCGATAAGACAGGTTGAGGAAAGTTGAATAAGGTAAACACTAAAATAACACAAATGATGGCACATGGTAGGTTGATTTAGGCTGATTTTACAGTAGGGAAATGTATATATTCAAAAATTGTATTTGTGTCATGTCTGTATATTCATTTGTAGGCCATATCTACAGAGTGACATCTATGTAATTCCCTTTGTCTTTGTCCATCTGTCTCCAGCGACTCACCCTGCTGCATGCAAACAGCAACCAGTGTCTGGACATGCCGTCTGAGGAGGACAAGATGGTCCCCACCTTGAGAGACTGCAACGGCAGCCGCTCTCAGCAGTGGCTGCTGCGTAACATGACCCTGAGCGTCTGATTCCTCACCTCACCTCTCCCCCCTCCACCACTCTGTCCTCATCCTAACCAGTCCTGGCTCTCCACACCCTCACCAGGTGGCTCTTACCTCGCACATCATATGCCTCCCCCTGTAACAGCCTGGCCGGCAATTACAAAATATCCAGGCAGCAGTGGCTCCATTATGGAGGCATCTCCTCTTACTTGCTCGCCACGGGTTTGAGAGAAGCTGCACCTGCAATTCAGGCGACACGACGAGCCGTAGCTTTGGGAACCTCGTCGAGTCCAAGCAGGGAGAACAATGTGTCAGGTCTGTGCATGGAGAACATATCAAAGCGCTCACACTGTGTCAGACAGCCTCTAGCCGTGCATCCACTGTGGCTGCTCAGACTGCTGCTTAGCTGCTGGACAAACAATTAAACAGGAGCATCAATAACAAGAATATTGCAAAGCACGTCTGTGCAATGGTGTGCACTGTAAATTACCTTCCTTGTGCAGTGTACATGCAGCGCATTTGTGTCTACTGTAGGTACAATCATAAAACAAGACTGTTGTCATGACTGCTGCTCATCCTCTTTCCATATCAGTGTCTGAGTTAGATTGAAATAATGGGAAAGTGACGTTAATAGAGTCTGACCAATTCTGGATTTGTCAGGCCATTACCAATGTTGATTTTATTTTATTTTATTTTTTCTGTTAGGCTAAAAACCCTAGACAACCAGATCTCAGCTGATATTTGTTTTTAAAGTTGAACTGAAATTGGTATTGTCATCACATTTGGTGTAAGGCAACTTTAAATTATAATGTTACTGAAGCTACTGTGCATTTATTTTTTTCATTTTTCAAAAGAGGATTAACTAAAAATCTGCTGTGTGGCCGTTTCCCCTGGCAACGGTTGACTGACTGCATAGCTAGGAGACACACTGTCACCCTCTGAGGTCTGTTACTGAGTGGATAACGTCATAGCCCTGTATAGCCTACTACCATTTACTGTAGCATTAACTAGCAACTGTTAGCAATTTAAGGCATCTGTCTCTTTTACACCTTTCAACATTTGGGAGGACCCACTGTGGAATATGGAATATTAAGTTTGTATTCCACTTAGAAAATGAAAGTTAAGCAAGCTAGGCTAACAGGCTTCCACACAGAAAGCTAGTTAGACTAGCTTGCTAATGTTTTCACTAATTCCTGCTAGATACATTCATGTTATCTCAACACTTTCTGAGTCATCGGCAGCTTCCACACAGTCAGTGCAGTGTTTATCCCATGTTATTAAAAGAAGAAGATCTAGCTGCCTTAGCTGTCTTTCTAGGGTTCAGTTGTGGTGACGGAAAATGACTACAGTGTCAAAACTCACAACAATGAACCACAACTCGGACTAACGTATGGAGTAAAGTAGTGTGTGCTCAGCTCACACTGAGGAAGAAGAATGATTAAAAATTTGAGTCCTCCATCTGGTTGACCCTCACAGATTTTGCACCAATAAAATTTCCAGTATTAGCTAGAGAACATAACGTAAGGGGTGCTATCACAGAAAAATACATAAAACTTAAATTTTGACCACATAATTACAAAGTCACAACAAACACCAATGATATACTGTATATTCAGATTTCTTAGCAAAAATCAATTATTATTTCAGAAACATAAACAACATTTTTGTATGAATCCTTTAAAATTTAAAGGAAACTTTAAAATTGTGAACAAAATATGAACTAAACTGTTTTGCAGTAGAAAAGCTATGTACTTCTAAATCACTGCAAATGTATCTTGACATTTCTGACCTGCAATTTCTTGTTTGATATTGGCCGGTTTATTGGTCAGGCTCTAGTTGTTAATTTCTTGAGATGTTGGGATAAAAATAATAATGAAGATTTCAAACCATCATCTATAGAAAATGAATACGAGACAGGAGTGCAGCTATAACAACCTCCCCCTAGAAAAAATACTTGAGTAGTTACATAATGTTTCATAATAGTGAAATGGGAATTACAGTATGGTACAGATGAAAATTTGAGGCAGCTCTCTGGATCGACAGATTACATACTGTACTGTATGTTTATTTATAACCGGCTGTTTGAAGAAATAAGTGGCTAGGGGGAAGGAAGTAGCAAGTAATCAAGACTGCTCTGAGTAGATGTGATTGATTTTGAATGAATGTAAGAATTTTCCCTAAATGACAACGTCTGTATACCGAAGTACTCTAACTGCACTGTGTTATCACAGCTGTCTGAGAGCGTCATTACTAAAAACACACACCACCTTTATCAGTTCCTACAAGATTTCCAACTCTTGTACTAAGACCCTCTTCTTTTTAATATCGTGAGAAATCATGATGTCTTGGAGCTGAATAGTTCCGTGTGCCTTTAGAAAGTTGTGTTTTTTTGGGGGGGGGGGGTTATTCGTTTTTAGATTATTTAATTATTTTGTTGTTGAAAGAAGAAGAATGTTAAGTCTGTTTTCATTTGAGATAAGGTACTACAGCATACTGATGTTAGTAATTGTCACATCTCATGAGTTTATCACTGTCATATTTATGCTTGATCAAATGTTTAGTTATCCATTAATAGTTAAGCAGGTCAATATTCAGAATCAATATTCACCAATCACCCAAGCAAATGTGACAGGTACTTTTCACTATATTGTTGTCTGGGATCAGGCAACAAATGTTGTTGTACATAATGATGTTAACATGTTTCTATCACCATTGTTGTTGTTGTTGTTGTACATACAGAACCAATTATTTTTCTAAGATGCTGTAAAACTTGAACTCTCTTCAGAGAAAAAGACATTGAATGGTAAAAAGATCACGAGGTATTGCAGTGTGTTATTTAGAATCGAGGTAATAAAAACCAGTGCTTACCTTGGGTTTTGAAATTGCGGTGTGTTTTGGAAATCATCATCGGTCCCATGAAACCAATTCTCACACTACCTAAAGGACCTTAGGCGAGTATACACAAGGGAGCAACTAATGGTGAAATACTATCAATGCTGCTTGAATACTGAATCCTTGCCAAGTGCCTGCTTGGCATTCAGACTAAAATTCAATCACCTCTTTCGTATTACGCGCACACATTTATTGTTTTTCATTATCTTGAAGTGCATGGTGTTAAAATAGGAATGTAATGTTTCAATGTAGTAGTTGCAAAGTGATAGTGTTTTCCTGTTTGTACATTTTGCCTTTTTTTTGTAGAAAAAAAATCAAATAAAACATCGACTGAACGTAGAATTTGCATTAATTTCAGTGTCAAGCAATTGATGAAAATGTGAACACAAGCGCATCACACCAACCCATCTGTTGTTTGATCAAACTTGCTCTTGAAGCTTTTAAGACCCCCATACATCTCATTACCAGGCTCCATTCAATATGTTTGCTTTTAGAGGTGGTTGATTGCAGCCTTTCTTCCATGGTGACCATTAGGGGACAACACCTGTACAGCAAGATGCCATAAGAACTACATAGCAATGGATGTTACCTTCCCTCTTTTGTCCAGGATGTGTAAAGGCATCTGCCATTGTCACCCGATGAAGGTACTTCTGACACAGCTCATTATTCTGTGTATATTTCAGCAAGGAAGGCTTGACCTTTCAGGTGACTCTGGCTTTGTTAAAATCTGAGAGGAAAAATTACTCTCCCTGAATGGGACACAGGAAAAAAAGGAAAGCTAGAAGGTCAAGAAACAGGGAATATCAGACTGAGACTCAGCGTTGTGAATATTGAGCTAATGATTATTTTCATATTTTTTTGATGTACTGAATCATGATAAGTCTAAGAAATGTCAATATTTGTCATTACCATTTCCCAAAGTCTCACATAGCATGTTTAAAAGGCTTGTTTTGTCCAATCAAAAGTAAAAAAAAAACCCAAAAGATTTAATTTTCAGTGATATATAATGGACAAAAATTTGGCTTTTCAGCTTTGAAAATTACTTAAAACATTAATTTGATATCAAAATTGTTGTTCAGTTGATCAACTGATTTGAGTTGAGTTGATACCACTTTCATGTCTTTATGGCCCACTACAGCCACCAACCAGTTAGTTTAGCATTAATACTGTTTATGCTAAGAGTTTAGCATTAAGACTGGAAACAGGGTGAAACAACTAGCCTGACTCTGTCCAACCTATATGGCAACTGTGGCCTGTAAATTTAAAGGATAACATGGTAATTTTTATGTGTTAATTGGCGAGCTATAGAGATGCTGGTACTGTAGCTGGTTTTTTGTTATCTTTGGATAAAGTCAGGATAGTTGTTTCTCCATGTTTTCAGTCTTTATGCTAAGCTAAGCTAACCAGCTGCTGGCTACAAGCTTCGCATTTAATGGGCAGATATGAAAGTGGTAATGAGCTACTCATCTAACACTTGGCAAGATAGCAAATTATCAAATTTCTGGAATTTTCAAATATTGCAAAATTATTTGGACTTTTAATCCCTCTAGAAAAAGTGTTAAGCAAATTGTTTTATGGCAGATATTAATGAATGCAGTTTGCATTCAAAAGGACATAGGGAGAAGTATTCCCTTTTTAATAACTCAAACTCCAACTGCATTTTTTTCATTTCCTTCGCTTAAGCTTTTTAATAAATATTTGTAAATCTCTCCAAGGTAGCCACTGCAGAGGTATTAATAGCAGCTGTTACAGAGCTGACAACACATCAGTGCCTCACCATATTCTCAGCAGGGGCCCTGTTGGGACTTAATGCAGTTTCAGACAGCCTCACACCTGTAGGAAGCCGAACCCAGGCTGGTTAACTGGGCCTGTGAGGATAAGATAGGTCTGTGGCCTGGCCAGGGGAGTCCATTAAGGGGTGAGATGCTTTAAAATAATAACCCTAATGGAGGCTTTATCCGTAGCTATCTGTGGCTTGCTGTGGCTCTCCAAGGCAGAAAAAGATCAGAGCTTCTCACCATGGATGCTGCACAGTTCTCAACTACATAAAGCATGGGCTCATTTAATCTCAGGAAATATAAAACCCTGGCTCTGTCTAGAGACCTGGGACCATATTACATCCTGTATAATCTACCCATTTTCTTCAGTTAAGCCCTTTTATTCTTGAAACTATTTGTTTGAACAATTTCCTCTTGTTTTTAGCTTCAAAATGTCCATAGGCTCTTCTTTCAGTGTAAAGATAGCATGGAATATAATACTATTTTCATGTTTGACCTCATTGAATCAGTGATACACTAAAATCAGTGCATACAAAAGCTATAAAAGTTTCTTCACGATGCTTTACACTCAGTAGCCAGTTTATTAGGAACACAGAGCTAAAACTAATGCAGTCTAATACAACAACCCTGCAGTAAATCGTCCTTTAATGACAGTTTTGATGTTGTCAAGCGGCTCCCAACTAACTGTAAAGGGGGTGGGCTCACAAGGTAAATCTGAGGGATTGTGAGATGATTGGAAAAAGAGAAAAAAAACAAAACAAAGTTCTATTCAACAAATTTCATATTTGTAGTCTTTTTTTATTTTCCCAGATCTTTGCTTTTGTTAGGGTTAAACAATTCAAAAGATTTTGCAAATCTTGAATCTTGAATCTGAAATCTATAATGAGGGGCCCCAAGTGTACACTGTTTTTTGTAAGGGGTTTTGTATTGTATTTTATACGATTTTCATGTGTTTTTAATCAGAATAGTAGTAACTATAGCTGTCAGATAAAGACAGTTGAGTAAAAAGTACAATATTTCTCTCTGAACTGTAGAAGAGTAGAGGTTAAAAATAACAAAACAAAAAATGAAAATACTTAAGTACAAGTACCCAAAACTATACTTGAATACAGATGGCCTACTTGAGTTAATTAACTTACTTTCCACCACTGACATAAAAGTGCAGCGTTGGTGTGGATTGTGGTTTTTGTGCCAAGTGATCATTTAGAAGCAGATAGACCATAAGACCAACAATGCTGGCTCAAAGTCCATTGGTACAGTGAACAATTGTGGGCAGAGCACACAGCCGTGTTGCAACGACCACAAGGCAATGACTGTGATTTGTGATGACTAATTTGTAATTGCCAGTAATTTAGCATTAGTCCCAGTAACCTATATGTGACAGGATATGTTTGTAATATACACGGGTCGGCGCCAAGGGGGGGGCCTGCCCCCCTAAATGAGTTATTGTGCCCCCCCTCTCCCATCAATCTGCAGGCCAAACCTTTGGTGCCAAGCTTCCGTTTTATTAATTAATTTATATTTATCATATTAAAAGAGAAAACCCTTTCGCAAAAAAGAAATGAATTAAAAACAAAAATAAGAAAAAGAAAAAAAACCACACACCCTATTGGTCTCATTTGCATAAGGTCACATTTGCGGAAGTAGCATGCTCATTGGTCTGGTGTTTGACCTATGACCTAATAGTGTGACTTGTTGTCATTACGTCCGGATGAGCGCGTAACGCATAGTGAGCAAGTCCGACTGCGCTTAGAGCTAATACGCTTCAGAAAGAACTAGCTACTACGGGACTGCACGTTGGACAGAAATGGATATAAGAAAATAGCTGTTTAGCGCCAGCCAGAGGTCTCGGATTCTGGATGCCTTTGTGAGTACGGACTTTAGTAACTGCAAGAACTGGAAAGAGATCGGGATTTCATAAACACGAATCTTCAAAGGAGCGTATCTCTTGCTATAAACTGTGGATGGAGCGGGACAGGCATGTCAGTAGTGGAAAGCAGATTTCAACACCAACTAAGCCCAATTGCAAAAGAATAGGTATTATGTTTCCTCTCTCATCTATGTTGTCGGATTTCTGGCGGAAAACCAGTTGCATTTTTGAGGGAAGGTAGAGGCTTCTGATAACACGTCTGAGGGGGGAGTGGACTTTCCCCCTCTTTACTGGACTATACAATTAAAAAGGAACCCTGACTGATGTTGCGAAAATGATCCCTCAAAACGCCACGTACACCTGTCATGCAAAATGAATTCATAAGTACACAGAGCAGTGTGGTGGCAGAGGCTGCAGTGGAGGAAATAAGCGACTCCTATTACACTTTGAAAGTAGATGGAACTCGTGACCCCTCCGGAAGTGAGAATATATTGATTGTCATTTGATTTGTAAAGGAGTCCTATGAGGTCACAGAGCTTCTGCTAACCATAGCAACAGTTGGCAAAGGTAATGCACAGACATTAACAGACACCGTTTTTGGCAGAGCTAAATGGAGTTGGACTGGAAACATCAAAGATTCTAAGCCAGGTCTATGATGCGGCTGCTCTGATGTCTGGGAGGCATGGTGGAGTCCAGAAGATACTGCAAGACAAACTAGGTTGTGGGATACCTTATGTACACTGTCTTAACCACCAGCTACACTTAGTGGTAGTACACGTGATGTCAGCAGAAACAGCTGTAGTCGACTTTTTTGATGTGTGTAATGCCCTCTACAAATTCTGTAAGGAGCCGACTAGTGCTGCGCACTATAAGGGTGTGCATCTTAAACGCCCTCTGGAACAGAGATGGACGGGACATCTCTCCATTGTGTCAGTCATTCTGAAATCCTTCAATGACATAACATCTCTTTTGACTGAGATTGACTCTGTGCTGGCCTATGGTGCAGAGATCCAAATGGAGGCTGTAGGCCTGCCGCAAGAGATGACCGAGTCCAGTCCAACTTGATGACAGGTTTAAGTACTGTGGCTAATGCAACAGCTTGTGACACGGGATCCCCAAATGGAGACGCATAGCAATCACAAATATAGATGACTATGTCGTTGTTGGACCTACAGGACACAGGGACGATGGCGAAAAAACACAGAGACTGTGAGATGGATCACAGATTCAGCGAGTGCAACTCACGGTTGGCCAGTGCACTTGTTGCAATGAATCCAGAAAGTGACACATTTCTTGATGTGAAGGCTGTGAAGCATATTATTGACCTGTCACAATCGCTTATAATTAAGACAGAGTACAAAGCTGCTAAACAGTTTTTCAGCTCACAAAAAACAATCACAGCCAAGCCAGGGGGATTGGGCAATAAAGCACATCCTCTCGAAGTACCACACACATCTGATCGCAATGCCCAGTGTACTGCTTTCAAACATGCCTTAACATTTGACACATCCACAGCAATGTGCGAGAATTCATTCTCCACTCTGAGAAACGTGTTTTCAGACCACAATGCTCCACAAAAGAAAGGCCCAGTTGGTTCAGCTAGCGTTTGAGAGGGACTTAACCTGAAAATGCACAACTGAGTGGAAGGCCACTGTTCTTTGGAGGTTCAGCACCATCGCTCGCCATCTACAACTCTTCTAAAGGTAAAACATCTGTTTAATTAACTTTATGATGCCCCTGCTTTCATGATTATTACGCAAAATGTTGAATGATTTATACATAAACATAAAACATAATGGACTACATTGAAAGATATGTCTGAAAATGCATTCAGCATTGATAAATTACAGGAAAACAAAAAAGCAACAACAGAAAAATGTTTACTTGGGGGATGTCATTATTAATATTATGTTTAGGACACGTACAAGCAATAATATGGTTGAATCTGATTTACATAAGTATGTGTAAGGTTTGTAGTAATGTTTGGGAACGCAGGTGTGCATTTAAGAGTAAATCCAAGCAATGTGAAAAAGTTTATTTTTTATCACAACAAAAGCACATTATAATGTATCTGTCTGAAGCTCATATCCAGGGCAGCTCTCAAGGACACCACAGCAGGAATTGAACCTCTTACCTTCTGGTTATGTGATTGTCTCGCTAACCTGTTTCCATTAGACCATCGTGACAAGAAGCTCTCGACACCTTCGTGCCTTGACTTCAAATACGATGCTATACATTTTCTGTCCTATTTCTCCAAGTGTCTCCAGTCTGTTTGATTGTATGCTGGTCTGCTTGTCTCTCCCTGCTCAATATATGGGGTTCCATCAACTAAGTGAATCCAATAATGGGCACAAGCAGAGTGGGGGAGATGGGGAGGGGGGTAATCAACCCTTTGGATGTGCCTTTCCTACTCCTTCGAGACCAGAGAAGAAATCCTGCACTTAATTGTTGAGGGGACCTCAAGTTCCAGAGCGCCTGCACTGAAAAGCAGCCTTAATTAGACATGGTTTGAGGCCAGTATCTCAGTGGGGGTCAGATCCATTGCCACAGGAAGCACACACCCCCACACAAACACACAAAGTTATGTACAGCACCTGTCTTTACATGTGCAGACCCAGCCTTGGGATTTAGCTGAGACATTTCTGATGTATGCTTGCAATCTCTTGAGTAATTTTTATTGATTTGCAGGGAGGAAGTGGCTCTAACAAGCTTCTCCTATGTGATAATCTCCTTTTAGCGAGGAAAGCAGTGATTAGGAGGCGGGGCCCCGCTGCTTTCAGCAGTAATTGTGTAGTAATCAATCATCAATCTCCAGGAGCTGTTCCACAAAACACTCCTGTTTGGATGCTATTTTTTGACCGCAGCGACAACTAATAAGGTCTCGCTTCAGCTGGGGAAAAAATACCCCGACAAACTAAGCCAGAACAATATTTCCATTTGCTTCTTAAGTGGACCTATTAAGGGTTGCCACTATAATACTTCATCAATGACTATGCAGCGATAAGATCTATCATTCTCATTATCAGATGATATTTTGGCTCCACTGACGGTTCACTTTAGGTTGAAACGCTGCTGCTTCTTTCACGGTCACTTACAAATATCTGCAATGTCCTTCGATTACCACAAGATGCTGACAATGTTATCTGTCCCTTGAAAGCTCCATATTTTGACCCAATTGCTGGACCCCCATGGAATCACATGGTTTCACATTACATGCCAAGCATTGGAGGAGACCCTGTTAGGGCTTCGGCATCCATTGAGCATGCTTTCAGATCATGTTAAGACCTAATCTCTGCAGGAAGAAATCATAGCGCATGTCTTTCACGAGAAGAGGGTTGTTTGTTTAAAATTCAAAAATCAATATTGTAGCAGCAAAATACGATTACAGGGAATATTTTAGTGAGGAAGTCGCAAATTTGTAGGGGGGGGATAGAAGAACAAATCCATCAAAGCCAACATCAAAGCAGAGGCGGCTCTCCCTGCTCTGCCTCTGATTGTAGAGATTATAAAGGAAGATGGAAAATTACAGAAGATTGTCTGAAGTGATTGGCTGATCTTCTTGGAGAATGACCTCAAGTGCTATCCTGGCTGATTCAGAGAGGAGGACAAATGCATCTTCTGTCCTACATTGGTCTGATTAGATTAATAAATCAATCGAATCCCCACCCGCCCATCAGGTTTTGCCTGGGCTATTTTTGTGAAATGGGTTACAGAAAAAGATCATCACAGTATTTTTGACCATTGAGTTTGCCAACCACACACACACACTCCACTGGTCCGTGATGGTGACGACAGATAGTGTGTTGATGTGGAAAAAGCAGCTGTTTTCTTGGGCTGATGGTAAAAAAAAATGTTTTTACTTGATAGGATTGAAAAGTGCAGCTTTTCCAAATCCACCCATTATTAGACGAGAACTAATCTGCATATATTCCAATTTAGTGCACAGTGTTACACATCAGCTGCCTCCTGGTGTGTGACAAGAACAAGCTCAGGCCTTAACCTCTTTCATGTATTTAGCTGTCACTGACAAAGCCAGTGTGTTGAGCAGAATTAAAGAAGTGTTTCTGCGAGGTTGGGAATGTTTGAATGATGGCTCAAATAAGGGCTTCTACAGGCTCCCTTATGCCCCATCATTCAAAGGCACGCCATAAATGGCACTTTCATCACACCACATGTGATTATGAGTGATCTTAAAATGTAACCATGTGGAAATAGGAGCTTATGAATTTGAAACACATGAAAATACCTCACTTTGAAAAGAGCTAAACCGAATGTGACAATAATCCTTTCCTGTAACCATGTCTGTAAATGCAGTTTATAGCTGCATCACTTAAAGGCCCTGTAAACATATTTTCAGCTTCTTACCATGACTGATGGGATCCTACATGAACACATTAATTTCTGCCAAAGCTAGAACAGTTTTAGTTCTTTTACATGATAGATTTCTGTGTTTGTGGGTTTTTATTTTTTCCTCATTGGTTTCAAATAGAAAAAGATGATGTCATCTACATCTGTGCACCAATCAGGATTCAGCAACATTTTGAATCTGAATCTGATTTTCAGTTTCATATTCAGTCGGTGAATAGTTTGGTCACTTTCAATCAAACCTGATCAATTCATGCCCACACAGTTTTGATGAAGTTGATTAACTGACTGTTAATCCTCACAAATACAATAATAACTAAAAATGTTTTTCTACTTTGACTGTTGCATATTCATGAATATTTAATATTACACAGAAATACTATGATATTTGGCGAAGTTATCAGGGGCTTCGAAGCTCTAGGATGCTGCACACTAAAGTGAGTTCACTGCTTTCTCCAAATGTACATGCAGCACTGACACTGACAAGAGTTGTGGGAAAACTTTTGTTTCAATGAGTATATCAGTGAAATAGAGCAATTAAAAATTTCTAGCTCATGTTACTGGCTTGCTGGCTGATGGCCAGTCCAAACTAATAGCCTTATTTTTGCTCTGCAAATATGTGAATAGCCTTTTCCTGCTAATGAGGACCAGAATGCATGGTGGATGACCCGTGTCCCCATGCACTCATTATAAAAGCACAGTGTCCTGCAGATGCTGTTGCTATCGTTCACCTGGCCATTATGATGGCCTGGTGACTGATGGGAGAAATCTTTTCCTGTCTGTCCTCCTCAAGAGGACTGAATCACAGAGCTTCGCAGACAACACTTTGAGGCACGTCAACATTGCGCTGTGCTGCCATGCAATCGTTCATTTGGAAACAGTTATGTCAGGCCTTAGTGCTGTTTTTAGACGCTACCGTTTGTACAGTAGGGCATGCTGGGATCAGACTGGACATAGAATATCATGCGGTAAACCACAGGGAGCTACAGGATAACAGGGGAGCTGGATTTCAACTGGAACCAGACTGACTCGACAGCGTATCGATCGGCCTGAGCTCAGATAAACAAAAACCAAAAATGATTTAAAAAGAATATCAACAAACTAGATTCTTACAGTATATTTTCACAACGTATAAGATGAAAACAAGCTTCTCTAGTAGCGTGATTTTATACATTATGCAAGTAACCGTATAACTATCAAGTTTGATTCAGGAGTCAGGAGGTTCAACTGAAGGGTTTCTTCATTTACATGTCTAATGACATTTACTCCTTCTGAGGTGAAAATGATCAAATTGAATTGATCCCCAAATTGCTTTGTGGCTGATGCACTGCGTCTCCAGCTATAACTGGCTTCTTTTATAAATTTCAAAAGATGCAGCCATCAGCGATTTCTTGATTAGGTGATAATTGTGCTTTTAGCTTGGAGAGATATTGCCCGAATACACTGATTTAGTATAATTAGCAACATCACAATATTGAGTGAAGATGGAGAGAGAGAGACAGAGAGTGAGAGAGACCATGAGGAGGAGAGGTGGTGGTATGTTCATCCTGCCTCGTGTGTTTGAGAGACACCATACAAGCCTGGGTAACTATGGTGTGGGTGTATTCCTCTGTGGCCATGATATGATAAGTGAATTCTGAGTAGTGCATCCTGGTTGCAGCCCCCCACCCCCACCCCAAGAGATCTCCTACAGTTTGCTGTGAGTTGTCAGCAGCTTTCCATGCAGAACCCGTTTCCCCCGTTAAGATCTCCTGCTGTATATAGCGTTCACAGGGTAAAGCTGGTGCAGCCACCCATGGAAGTGGGGTCGTCAGTGGCTGTTACCAGAGGCCTACCTGAAGAACAACCAGTAAACAAGGTGCATTTGTAAATGTCCACCACAGATAGGAGGACTTTTCCTTAAACTGCAGATAAACTGTGGAGGAAATTAGGTGAACAATAACAATATATATTTGCTCAGCATCATGACACTATGCTTCATGGCAGTGTGTGTGCAGCACAGAGATAAAGATGTAAAATACTGTTGTTGTTTTTTTTGTTACTATTTTTTATCATAGCTACAATTTTTATATTTATATATTTACCATTTTGGCAGTAGCCACAGTGCTGTTCATTTATTGTAAGAGGCTCAAATGTGCCGTTCATAGTCATAGTATCTTGGCTGCTGTTTCATATATTTGATCACTCGGAGAAAAAAAAAAACTGTCAAACCAGGCGAATCCTCTTCCCTCCTCCTCCGAATTGTCTGTCTTTGTAGTACCACTAGGCAACAGTGAGTGCATCACTGGAAACGTGGAAGTGGGCAGGAGCCGCGCAGGGAAACCGAAGGGAAAAAAGGATCTAAGCAGCCAAAAGAGCATTTGGTGGATCTCTAGCGCTGAACCATGACAATCCAGTCGACATTTTTCTAAGAGAGGAGGGAAGGTGCCCGAAAAGAGCCTGGCAATCAGCGTCGATGCGCGCAGCCAAAAATGACGACAGTGGGACGGTGATTTTCTTCCTCCAGCTCGTCATTTTTTACAGTCATATGCTTGGATGCAATTCATCTCCTATGTGTGCAGATCACAAAGAAAGGACTGGAAACCGACTCATCTCAAACACAGCCGCAAGTGCGCACAGAGACGTTTCACCCTGGAAAACGTTTCCAGCGAATAATTACGCAGAGATATTGGTGTTTAATGGCGCACTGAGGGATTTTGAACTTTCGCATGAAAACTTACTCTGTGAGTACACTTTTGAACAGGTCGATAATAGCCCCAACCTTCACGGGCGATGAGTAATCCACGACGCAGCAACTGATAAACCTGTAAAACCTGGACTGCGACTGGCGCGTTTGGATACCTTATCCTGTGCGTCGCTTATAAGGCTTCATATGGCTTCTATCTTCGGGGTTCGTAAAGTACTCGCACGTTGTTGATATTTCATGGCTGTAGAGTGTAGCAACAGTAGTGTGTGGCGAAAGAGGACGATGCAAGACTAACTGGGGCGAAGACAGCGCACTTTTATCGCCTTATTTCCAAACAGGAGACATTGCGCACGGGCATTAACGACTGCAGCAACTACAACCCAGACTTTTTTTTTTTTTCATTTCATCGAATCCTTTGTTATTTCTTTCGCTGCTGTCATCGTAGTATGTCTGCACTTCGAAAGAAATTTGGGGACGATTATCAGGTAGTGACCACCTCATCTAGCGGGTCTGGATTCAATCAACCTCCCCCAGAGAAAAAGAAGAAGAGGCAGCGGTTCGTGGACAAAAACGGGCGATGTAACGTCCAGCATGGGAACCTGGGTGGTGAAACCAGCAGATACCTCTCAGACTTATTTACGACACTAGTAGATTTGAAATGGCGCTGGAATCTATTTATTTTCATCCTCACCTACACAGTCGCTTGGCTCTTCATGGCCTCTATGTGGTGGTTCATCGCGTACATCAGAGGAGACCTCAACAAAGCTCACAATGACAAGTACACTCCATGTGTGGCCAATGTCTATAACTTTCCCTCAGCCTTTCTCTTCTTCATAGAGACAGAGGCCACTATAGGATATGGCTACAGATACATCACAGACAAATGCCCCGAGGGGATCATTCTCTTTCTTTTCCAGTCGATCCTCGGATCGATCGTCGATGCCTTTTTGATCGGGTGCATGTTTATCAAGATGTCTCAGCCCAAGAAAAGGGCCGAGACTTTGATGTTCAGTGAACATGCGGCGATTTCTATGCGAGATGGGAAACTAACTCTCATGTTCAGGGTGGGCAACCTGCGTAACAGCCATATGGTCTCTGCACAGATCCGCTGCAAATTGCTGAAAGTAAGTGATGCTACTTTTAGTGGAGATGCATTCTGTCTTTTTGTTTTATCCCAGTGGTTTATCATGGCCCACTTCAACATTTTTTTTTTAAGGAAACTGATACAGTAAGGCCTACACACTGACATTTAAGCCTACTCCTAACTGTGCACAAAGCTATGAGGCATTAGACAAAACAACATCCTCATCTCAAAATATTCATAATGGATGCAAAAAAAAAAAAAAAAATCCATCACCTTTCCTAAGCTATAGCAACACATGCAAATTACATATGACCACATCAATATGTCCCCTGTCAGACCTTGCTAAGAACATCTTGTTTATTTTCTCATTTCTGAAATTGTGTTGAATGACAAAGTGGCAGTGTGTTAAAACTTGGTGTAAATGTGCTGCTGTCCCTCATCAGGAGAACACCTATCGACTTCCCTGCTGTTCACCTCCTGGCCTCACTAAAGTCTATAAGTAAAACTATAACAACCTTTTCTTAGCAATGCTCTACAATGCAAATCCATATCCACCAATCATCATGGTAATATATAGGAATGCAGTGATAGTATATGAGATTAAATGAAAAGTTTAAGGTAAGTATTAACTCAATAAGTTTGAACAAAGACATAGTGCAACCACACCCACATCAGTAACTTATCAAAACCGTCATATAGACAAATAAACATTTTACCTGTTTGTAGTTTCAGTGTCCTGACACAGCAGGGGAGTATGAGGCAGATGAACCCAATAGTACCAAGAAATTTGAACCAACTGGTTTGAGTCAGTTGTCTCAAACAAGATACATTTTAACACTCAGTGGCACATCAAGTCACATGCTGAGATGCGTATTCTTTCAGTGTGGATGCCTCTTTAGACATAATGTAGGAAAATTATAGTCATTTTTCCTGATAGCCTGATGATTGGTTACTCTGGCTGCACATAAAATGCGCAAAAGCTTACACAAAGGTCTTTGAAAAGCTGTAGATGAGTCTGTCTTTATCCATTCCTTTCCCCCACCAAACATCTCTTTCTGTCTGTTTCTGTACGCTTCCATAGTCTCGCCAGACGCCCGAAGGCGAGTTTCTTCCGCTGGATCAGTTGGAGTTGGACGTGGGTTTCAGTACCGGGGCAGACCAGCTCTTTCTCGTCTCACCACTCACGATCTGCCATGTGATTGACACCAAAAGCCCCTTCTACGACCTCTCCCAGAGGTCCATGCAAACAGAGCAGTTTGAAATTGTGGTGATACTAGAAGGAATAGTAGAGACTACAGGTGAGTACCCACAGATGCATTTTTATAGGCCTGCTCTGGTCAACAACAAAAAAAGAGAGTCTATAGCAGTATACAGTAGCTGAAGATGTTGTAATGTCTTTTGAGGTGTTTGTCTATGGTCTCTTTCTGCAACAAATCTTATGAATAATAGCGGGCTTTCATAGGTGTTAATAGCTGACATCCAAATGGACTCACTATCGACCTCTTGATTGCATTTCATTGATTTTTATTTCTGTGGCAACTAAAGAGTTACTTATAATAGCAGTGGTTAGCCTTTATAAATCATAGATTATTGATTTTCTGTTGCAGGTATTAAGTAAAAGAATTTTTAATCTATGCGTTAAAACGCTTTCTGGGTTTGGGGAAGCAGAGCCAAGCTACCTATGAACACTTTCAAACTCCATCAGGTCAGTGTTAGGCTATACACACTTTCTTTTTCTCATTTGAGACAAATTCCTTTCCTCCGTCTTTGTGCCCGAACAGCACTTACTTCACGGCTGCTATTTCTCAGAGGGGATAATAATTTGCTTTCTAAGGTCCCTTAGGAATTAGGGAATTCCATTTCCACGAGATGAGTAACGCCCTGAGTAAAATTGTCCACTGTGGTCATTTTGAATTCGACCATTTATTTGACAAAGCTGATATAGCGGTGTGGGGAGAGCTCCTTCAGTGTTACAGAGTGAACAGAGGAGCAGTTGTAATATGACGGTTCAGAGAAAACAGCATATGGAGATGTGACAGGGAGGCTCACAGGCTGACACTGCAGACGGCAATTAGCAAAGATATTCAGCTCCTAGCAGATAGTTTTGATAGTCATATTTTTGCAGTTTCATTAAAGTCTCTTTGCAGCTGAGATGTATCTGACATATGATTCTTCACTACAAGACCATTGTAATTGCAATATGCAGTTAATTAACCTGAACTTGCCTGATGCTGTGTACTGCTTGCTTTGTTTTTAAATTATGAATATATTTAGCGTAGTGATGAGATTTAATTATCATTGATACATTGGCAGATATTTATAGTACAACAGTGACTGTCACAGGAGCATGTGTCATCATATTGTCCTCATATATAATAGTCACCATCTCAGTCTTAATTAAAGGGATTTGGCTTCATTCTTTGGGACTGTTATGTTTACACTTCACACACATTTCTGCATTAAGGAGCGGTTGTGGTTAGTCGGTGGAAAGGCTGATGAAGAAACAATCTATGGTTAAAAATTGATGTACAGTGAAAGTCTAAATCCTCAGACGCTTTCATTTCTGGCCAATGTAACTCTGTTTCCATGGCAACCTCTCCTTGAGTATTCAGGATTGCAGCACTGCACCTAAACTTAGGTTTTTTTATTCCTATGGTATAGGAATCATAACACAATTTCAGTAATAAACCGGACAAACATGCGATGCCAAACATGAAATGAGATTGCTGTGCTGATAGCATCACCTGGTAGTGAGGAGGATCTCCTCTGAAATATGAAAAGCCCACAGAGGCGTTACTGTACCATGAAGCGCTCGCCAGAACAGGTGATACAGCAGAGAAAGAATAAGATGAAATATTTATGAGGCTCTGTTTTTAGTAGTGAACAAGCTGCCCAACTCGTCAGATCTGTCTTTTTTGTTATGTGTGGAAAAACCACTGTCTGGAACACGAGTTAAAATACTCTTCAGTGCAGATTAAAGCCTCGCATTCCCTGGTTTTTTGGATTTCTTACTAGATGATAACAGACACAACAGTGTACCCTTTTTGACATAGTAACCTTTTGTTCCCCTACATCACACAAAAATATTTTGGACTCAGATTCTCTTTACACACAGGAGAAATCGGAGCACGTAGGAGCACAGGATTGTTCCATTTTGCAGTAACCTCTGACAACCTCTACATTGTATAAAAAAGCTGTGAGCTATTCATCATTCCTTTTGAATAGGAGCCGAAGATGTTTTTGATCAGCACCTCAGCATGATGCACTTTCCAAATGAGACATGTAGGACGTCTGGTAGCAGCATATTTTCTTCTGGAGCGATGCCAGTTGTGGCTTTGTCGTATTGAGTTGGTTTACTAACACGGCAGCAGAAAGATGTTGCGCTGCTGACAATGAATCGGCTTTACATCGTGTTGCAATTAATGTACTGTACATGCTGTCGGACTGCTTACCCTGAATAAAACTGGCATGCTGTGTGGAGGGAAAAAAAAAGCACAGACGAGAAGCCCGTAGTAAGTTTTGGATGAGTTAACGGCACTAACAGGGATGATGTCTGACACAATAACAGTCAATACAAACAACACAAACCACATCCCTCCCCAACATGTAGTTTTATAGTGACTGCTATGTCAGGAGCTACAGAGCAAAGTATGCATGCATAAGGCTCTGTGTGTGTGTGTGTGTGTGTGTGTGTGTGTGTGTGTGTGTGTGTGTGTGTGTGTGTGTGTGTGTGAGAGCGCTTCATCCTCACACCAACACCAAGCTGATTTACTTCTGCATTATTTGTGCACTGCATGACAGGTGCTTGGACAACAAAACAGGAATTGAATAGTGCTAAAGTCAATATTGGTTGTGTGTGTATAGTGCTAATTCCAATAAATAATACATTCATGTCATCCAATAAATTCTAATGTTTTGCAAAAAAACAAAAAGTACCTGTTAGATTTTATAGTTGACTATAAGCTTATTAATTCTGACAGACTCCGCAGTGCAGCAACATCAACTTAGATGTGATATGCTGGAGTCTGCAGGACAAACTAATCACACTTACTGTTCTGATGTCTCAATATTGATTCATTGAATTATTATATGCATATTATATGAATCTTGGAGCAACCCCATCTCCTAGAAGCTGTGTTTATGTAGTAGGGATGCAACTAAGGGTTATATTAATTATTGATTGATGTGCTGATTATATTCTTGATTAATAATTTAATACAAACCTCTAGTACAAAATGATAAAACATTGCAAAATGTAAAATGCGCATCACAGTTTCTCAGTGCCCATGATGATGTCTTCAGATAACGCCTGTTTAGTTTAACTAACTGTTCAGAAGCCAAAGATGTTCGCGGAGTCATAATGTAAAACACAGAAAAGCAGTAAATCAATGGAAGAGGAGGAACTACTAAATGTTTGGAATTTTTGCTTAAAAAATTACTAATATAATAGTATCTGCTCTTGCAACCAAAGCCTGATAAAACTTTGTTAAGGTTATGTTTCGTAAAACTCTCAGCACTCAGTTTGAGCTGCATGGTGACTCCTTCACTTGTATTCCTCAAAAGCTCTTGGCTAAGGTTAGGGAAAGATTGTGGCCTTGGTTTAACACAGAACAAGACAAAAATGACTTGATGCACAAGACATGAAATGTTTACTTCACTATTTTCAATCTTTTCTTAACTATAACCAAAGTGCCTCCATTGCCTGGGTGTCTACGTGTCAAGTCCTGTGCTTTGTATGCTCACCATCCACCCTGATGACCTCCCTGTCTTCAGTTGCATTTATATATTACTAAATTAGTTCCCCAATCATATGTGTGGTGACAAACATAAGTCCTGGCTGGAGGGGAATGGAGCCCAGATTTAGAAGAGCTGTGGGAAGGTGGTCAGGGTGGATGGTGAGTGTACAAAGCCCAGGCCCTAGACTCCAGGGACTGGGGTTCACGTCCCATATGTGGTTAGGTTTTTGGCAATGAAAGGTTAAACTTAGGGAAAGATTGTGTTTAGTCACTCCAGACTTTTTCTTTAATAATAAACCAAGACCACAATATCTCTCTAACCTCAAACAAGTGCTGCCTAAACATGAACATAACCATCAATGTGGGGCGGGTCAGCTCACCCTGTTTTCATTCTAATAGGTCCATACAGTTTTGTGACATCATGTGATTTCCACTGAAAACAGCTACAGTATTTGTAAAAGGGCTTTAGTTTAAAAAGTAGTAGTAGTTTACTGTGCAGCAGGTTTTCATTTTAGATATTAAGTGTTTATCTTGCATGTGTGAAAAATAATAGGAAAACAAATCATATAATTATATAATGACATATTAATGGCATTGCAGGGTCATTTTCACCGTTCCACTACAGAGCTGACGACGATGACCTAACTTTGACTCATCAGCTGATTCAGAGCTACTACATGCAGTCTTAAAATACATCAGGAGTTTAGATAAGTGTCCCATTAACACCAGTAATGCTGTTCAACACTACAAAGGCTTAAATCCCAAGCCAGAGGCAATCTGTTCATTAGTGGAGCTGATTCTTGAGAACCCAAAATAAACTGTAGCTGCTGGTAACAGACGTTTAGGTTCCTCGATCCAGCCACAAAACTAATCAGCGCATTGCAACTAAATTCATTTCATGATTTTCGGTGTTGAACCTGCACAGGATGCAGTCACACCACAACACTCCTGCGTGACTGCTGCATTCATGGAGTTTAAGACCTTGCCGTTTTCAGATCAGAGACATAATAACTAACAAAAGATAAACAAGCTGAAGATTTATTTCATGGGGAACTCATTTTCATTACGGAACAGAAAGAAGTCTGTCGGCACATTAGTCAACCCTGAAATTTTGTATAATGCTTTAGGTCTAATATGGTGGCAAAACACAGTGTTAAGATCTCTACAAGCTTTGCAAAGTGTTTTTAAATTCACTCATCAGCTATGAAAAGCAGTGATTCATGAGGATAAACTGTATCATGAGCATAAACCTTTTTTTCTTTCTGAGATTGACGTGACTTTCATGCAAATGAGTGCGATCATTACACTTGCCGTGAAATTCATAAAATGCCGCAAATATATTTACAAATGTTTTTTTGGCAATGTGACCGGGGTTTTTAGGATTCATAGGCGTAAAGTTTACTCCATGATAAACTCCGCCAGCTTAGTATTCATTGAGATGGTTGTGTTTGAGTTTCAGTTAGACTTGATTTCATTCTTCAGGTGATACAACAGACAATTGGAACTGCACGAAAACACTCTCTGCTTAGTGAACTAACTAATGTTTGTAAATGATCTTCCACTGAATTGTGTGTTTGACATGAAACGCTGTGTCGCATTTCATCTCTTGATTTGGTTCTGAGGCAAATGATGGCAAAAAAAAAAAAAAAAAATTCAAAAGACACTCCTCTTCTTCTCTTTGATAAAGTTGTACGTTGATTTTGATTGTTTTCAGAGACGTCTGCCAGGCCCCCTCTTTTTCATACTGCTACAATGCTTCCCTATGATTCACTGTTAGAGAATGAAGAAACAGAATATCCCAGTTATCCGCTCTTTTTAAAATGAGTGTGGGGGTGGCAGGGGTTGGTTGCATATAGACTGGATCTACTGATAATGAGTGTATTAATACAGTATTGACTGGAGTGTATGATGAATTGCCTGCCTATATGCTTCAACATTTGAAACTGTGCCTGAAACCCTATCTTTTAATTGAAGTCTGTGTTTGGATCTGTTTCAGGAACAAAAAGAAGCTAAAAGTATAATGACTGAATTCATGCACATAGGTGGATCTTCAATATTTATGATTAGATATATTAATTATTAATAAAAAGGCACTAAAGAGACTCTTGCCACCATAAAAAAGTAATTACCTGATCTGTGTAGTGGAAAAATAATTTTGTTATATAATACTCATATAATCATCATAGCTTCAATTAAGTTATTGTTGTGCAACAAATACAAATAAAGCGTATATTTAGAAAATGAAAATGGGTAATAATTGCTTTGATGCAGACTGTCTAGTAGTAAAGCCAGCCAGCATAATTAATTGGAAACATCTATTGCCACTGATTAGCAGAGCAGCCAATGTCATGGCCCGATCTGTGTTTTATCATCACCAGCAGTAATTGAAATGAAAATGGAGAGCTTTCTGTTGCGCTGGAGGCCTAATAGTTTCAATCACAGGAGTAAGAGGCCGTAGCCCCGGAAGGTCTGGGGTTGCGTGACGTCAGGAGCTTCAGAGCTTAGGTAAACACCGGCACAAGCGAAATGAGCCTGGTGTGACAGACTGTGCCGTCCTCTGGAGAAACTGACCATAATTCATTCTGAGTCATTACACCGAAAGCGAGTCCTCTCTTCCCAGTGTCGTGCTCCCTGGCACAGCCCCGCGGGTCAAAGGGTTAAAGCGGGTTCAGTGGGGAAGTTAACACTGCAGATCAGGTGAGAGCAGGAGTTTCCAATTAAATCTAATGTGCTCAGGGTGAGAACTCAGGAGAGAAGTGTCTGCCCGTGCTGAGCTCCACCTGTGAGCCGAGGTGATAAGACGCATGTTGGATAGCTTATAGCTCTCTTGTTAAAATGTATTTCACGCTTTTGGTTCACTTGTCTTTATTAGCAATACATTTTCCAATGACCTACTCTGAATATTCCAGCTCAACAATGCTGGCAGTGTTTGCAGCGTCACGAAAAGGTGTAGAGATACATAAAATCTGTATCTGAATACAATGAGATAATGATATACTTCCCTGGTAATGTTTAGTTGACGGCATAGATGGTGTGGTCCTGCTACTTAAGGTAGCTGCACTTTTTTACTTCTATACATTTCAGTGGTGAATGTAGTACTTTTTATTCAACTACAGTAGTGTGGAGCTGTACTTAATAGTTACTTTGCAGATGAAGATATTACGTACAAACAATATGGTGGTGTTATAAAACAATGCATCGTAAAACAGAAAATAAACAAGTTAAATTAGCTTCAGCTTTACTTTAACTTTAAGTACTATTACTTCTGCAATAGTGTATTTTTATATCATAGTGTTTTTTAAAATACTGAATAAATTTGTAAGATTAAAAACAGCATTAATAGATTAGACTTGAAATAATTATAGAGGCTTGATGAAAAATCATTAAAATCTATATAATCCAGTGCAGTCTGCAGTATTACAATTGCCCTGCAATAAATACCAACTTTGTGACTCATAATGTTCTATTCTGAGACAGGCTCTCAGAGTGTTGGTTCTTTTGAGTCTATGTTATGGTGTACTGGATTGTAGCAGATTGTATTCTGTACATATGGGCTATAGTTGAAATATAATTAATTTCATTACAACAATAATAAAAATGTAAACTTCAAAATCACCATAGGGACGAGTCAACACCCCACAGAGTCTAAAAATGAACTGAGGTGTATAAGCTTCACAAAGGTTTGTTGCAAGGCTGTTGGATATGATTAAATTAGATTAAGGGTGTTCAGTATAATTTGTCCACCTCCTGTATATTGACGACTACTGTACAATGACTCATTATGCCCTGCGCAAAGGCAACCTGGTTTAGCCTACATGTTGCATCAAAAAAGACTGAAATTCGCACTACTAATACTACGTAAACAAACAAGAGTATTCCAGGAACATGTGTGAGATTTACCTCCTATGTCTTCTGTACATATACAATAATTGCATTGGGGATGGACTCCACATAATGGGCATCGCAGAGAACCAGCTATGACATCCTGGATTCATTATCCCTTTTTAGATGAACTGTGCTGGGCTCCCGAGGGGGAGCACGGTAATTGTGTCTTTAGGGATTTGTCAAGTCCCTGTTGGATGGCAATAAATCACTGGTAGACGAGGTGTGGTGGCAGACCTCGGATGAACTCGCTCTGTGACGAAAGTAGGCAGAAATGCATTCGGCAACAATGCCTCAGTCTCCTTGTCGTGCTACGAAGAGTTAGAAATAATTGACTAGGTCTCCGTTGTTTTTATCTCAGAAGATGTGCGTGCTGTGTTGTTGTGAGAAGGACGCTTTCTTTTTTAGTGATTAACAACACAAACTGGAGACCTCGACATTAACCCCTGTCTTGATGGAGGATGGGGCAAAGTGTTACATGGCCATAATGAGAGATAATATTGTGGCTCTACTTGTTCGGGGTGACGGTTGTGAAAAAGGTTGTGTTGCACTTGAAGTGTTGGTCAGTGGCAGCATTGATCGGCGGAGTTTTGACCATCCCTGAAGTGCAGGTGAATCAATCCTGCAGCCTGAACACAGATCCACATGAACATGCTGTTTCTCAAAGCTCGCCTTCAAGCGGGACCCTCCTCTGGGATGTCTCCTTCTATTTTTATCAATCAGACATGCTTGAGTTTACTGGAATAATCTGCTCGCTAGCTCAAGTGACAAGACTTGAAACAACAATTGAGACTTTGTCTTAACAGGAGTGCACTCCTTTTTGTTAGCATCCAATCCAACCTTTCAGTTATAACTCCTCTCTTCATGTTCTTCATGATTTAAGTAGATTTAATAGCTGAAATCAATATGTGATTATAGCTTTCACTCATCCAGTCTGTTTTATAGAAAGAAAATAATTTTCTGATCATTTCTGCTCTCAATTTATAATGAAGAGAAAATCATTCACAGCCCCAGCTGGTGTGAGCATATTCCCAGCGTGTTTTTTCCTATTTGACCAATAGTGGTTGTTTGGCCTAAAGGAAATCCATCGATTGCCGTTTTGCTTAACTGGCTCCCTTTACAGCAGTATTCAGCATCGCCTTCACTTGGTAATGTGTGCTCTTCTGGCTGTGTTAATGGCCTACAGCCATATGTTCCTCTAGCCTGCCTGACACCCCACCTTGTGTGGAGATGGTTGGCAGCCCCTGTTCCTATTCCCTTCCCTTCCTTCCCTTTCCAGCAGCCTCCACACTCAAGCAATTGCCTCAGCATCCAGGCTCTCCCCTCCCCCACAGCAGTGCACTTCCCCTGCTTTCTCCCTCCATCAGCTTCCTCCTTGTTCTCATTGCTCGGCCGCTGCTGCTGTATGGGTGGAATAAAACCTCGGAGCTGCAAACAACTAGAAGCCACCTTCACTAATGGATCACACACCAAAACAGTATTTAGCTGAGGGAGGGGGGGTGGTGGTGGTGGGGGGCACACACGACTTATTTTCATCTTTGAAAAGTCAAACTGTGAAAAACAGGTCATTGAATGCTTCTGGATTTTTCTACCACTTGATGGTGGTCACCATAGAAACAGATAATCAGACAGGACTTGTGGCCACAACAGCAGTATCTGTATCAAAATTAGATTTTTTATTCTATTATAAGAACAGTTTGTTCTATCCTTTGTAACATGTTATTGAAAAGAATAACAAGTCAGCTGTGAAAAGCCAAACTACTCAGAACTATATTACTCAGACTTGTGAACTGAACTTTCCTCTCTTCAGTAACTTAGACACACAGCTCAGCATCCTAATATTCTCCTCTTCTTAGCTTTCCATTACCTTATTCAGCACAGCAGCTGAAAATGTTGTAACGCAGATCCTACAAGAAGACAAAGAGAAATTCTGCCCCCTGTTTTTTCAAAAAGAATAACAGGATAACTGTCAAATGAATCGTTGTTCCTCACAGTCCAGCTGTGCAGTAAAGACATTTTGTGGCTCACCTTGGCCACAGCGAACGCTCCGACAAATGAGAGCAAGTGCTTGGATAAAAGGGTGAATCTTGGACGGTGTTGTGTGGTGGCGCCCTGTGCGTGTGCAACGTCCAGATTCTCATGCTTGTTTTTGCTCGCATTTTTCTCATACATAACACTTGAGCTGTTTCCACAGCCGTGATAGACTGTCAGGGGACTTTGCCGACAGCACTGCACTGGTGAGTGAGTTTGTGTGTGTGTGTGTGTGTGTGTGTGTGTGTGTGTGTGTGTGTGTGCACGTGTGTGTGTGTGTGTGTGTGTGTGTGACCATTTGAGTGACTGAGTGAAAGGGAAAGCCAGACAGACAGAGAAAGAGAGAGAGAGAGAGAGAAAGAGAGAGAGAGAGATAGATGGGAAGGTTATTTGTGATTTTGTCACTAAATAGGGGCTTGCGAAGAACTCTTTTACGCCCACCTTCCTTTTTCAGTGACTCGCATTGTGAAGAGTTCATATAGAGAAGTCATTTGAATAAACATTCATTTTCACATAGCTGTCAATTTTGAGTGTCATGCGCTTGGTGCCTGTGGGTTGTTGAATCATATAATAGCAGTGATTTATTTTATTCAAAAATCTAGATTGAGCCTCTGCCTAGATGATTTGACAGAGCTGCAATAAATAGATCTCTGCTCTCAGGTCTGCCCCTTGACTTTACTCTGTCCTCAGTGTGTCAAGTGCAGATCTGCAGCTGAGAATATGACAGACCGGCGCCAAACGGATATGATCCTCCCGGCTTCTACAACCTGGATATGCTTCTTTTAGACCACTGAGCCTGTGAATACCACTTAGGTTTTTTTTCAGCTACTATCAAGAAACACTGGCAGACTGCCTTCGAGTTTACAGTGCTTTTCTATTCCAGCCACCAAAGAACCCATTTTATCTTCACTGTCACTCCGCTGACTCTGCGGCTGCTTCACTTTGTGAGACCAGAGAGGCAGCCAGCTCTGTGTTATCAAGGAAAAGTGCATTTATTTAGAGTCTCAAGTGGAGATGGCTTTTGGGCATCTAAATCTCAAAGTTTATTCTTGACACAACTTCCTGCCTTTTTGCTTCTTTCGTAGTCTATAATGGAATCAGTTTGGAGTATGTGAAGTATTGCATATACTGTACAGAGCAGATGGAGCACCTGTAATCTCTACAGCTCAGTGTTATATAGTCACTTCCTCAGTTTTTAAAATTCCATTTGAGTCATTTCTGGAGATTTTACTTAAAAACATGGTTGATGGCAGAAAAATCTCAGCGCGTAACACAAGTACAAACATCGAGGCAGAAAATGTTTTTTCTCTGATTTTCTACGTTCTTTTCCCCCTGAAATTTACCTTTAATGATATGCATTTTTTTTTTTTTTTTTTTACATCTCTTTGGAATTTGTGGATTCAGCAGAGGATTATTCTAATGCCTCTCCTGCTGTCGCATGCTGTAGATATTGCATATGAGAGCAGTAAACTGCCTGGTGAACTCCAGCGATGAAGGACTTCAGAGAGGATTTCACACTCTTGCAGGATTAAGATATACTGTACATTGGCCAGTCAGAAAACATCACATATCCCTCAGCCTGTATACTGTATACATCCTTTTATGAAACATAGGATGGAGATGTAGTGGAACAGCTCTTACAATTTGATATGTGTTATTTGCTTCATGTGTTGAAAAATATTTTGCTTGTAATTTTATTGTCTTTACACATATTTATTATTTTCATATGCTACATTTAAATTTTTCGTTGATAAACAGGATGTTTACTATATATATATATATATATATATATTTTTTTTTTTTTTTGGAAAATACTTCAAAACTTTGTTGTGCAACAAGTCCAATGCAATATAGATGCTGAGGTGAAATGAGAAACCGAAATGCTTCTGCTGATCTGAAACCATGAAAATTGGAGAGATGCAATTTTTAAAAGATGGTGAGAATGTGACAGAAATGTAGAGTTTAATATTCTTAACAGTAAAATCGAAAAGTCAGACCATCAGCTGGACCTTTTACAAATTAAGATGTTGCTTAGCCTATGTGTTATAGCACATTTTACCTTAATACTTTAATACTAATAAAAGTACTTTCTGTTACTTAAAGCAGTACTAATGGATTTTTAGGGGCAGAGGAACAAGCTGTAAACACAACATTACATATCACCTCATAAATTTGATATGGTGGACATATTAGCAAACAGTTGGCTAATTGGATCAGCAGCAGCCACAGAGCAACATTAGCATTTATTCAAAGTTGTGTTTCTGGCCACCTGGCAAATGGCACGCCACTATTCACTCTCCTTTTAGCTATTTTAGACATTTGGCTTTTTAGCTGCCAAATGCTCCACTTTGTCTTTCTGGTGTTTGGTGAGGAGCAAATAGCGTATAGTGGGTTTATCAGCTAGGTAATGACGACAACTGTGATATTTAAAAAATTAAATGATAATATCGTGATGGGAGATATGGGATGAGAGATCTTTGTGGATATTTTGTTTATCAATTCATCTGGTTACCCTTTTCACTATCCATTAAGTGTCATTTTTCTTTTTGTACAGTTATTGTTTCAGACTCTCTATAGCAATAATATCTTAATCATGAATTCTTTTGGTCATGGTAATTGTGTATAATTGTGATGAGAGCTGGTGAGACTGAACCAAAAGTAATTTGTATGTGTCTCATGTCAAGCGCTTCTATCACATTACACATAGTCATTTTTATTAATTTTTGATATTAAAGTATTGATTAGTGCAGCTGTGCGGCTTTCACTGGCCTCACATGCTGATAAGACTGCTAGCACAAGAGACAGTGTGGTAGCTTAATAATTTCCAAAATCATTATCTGTACAAAGAGTTTCTTTGTTGTACAACTGGTGAGAAATACATGGTACCATAAGTTGATATATAACACACAGCAGTGCATTTATTTGTCCACAAAACATATGTAATATTGGTAAATCAACCAGAACACTGCTGATTCTGTAACAGGGGTGTTACTAAATCTCTCACTGTACGGCACTTTACTGTGAAAGGGCATTCCATTGTGGATTTGAGATGTATCGGTATTGGCTTCTACCGAGTCACAGAGGGGAAGAGATAACCATTTACTGAAATTAGAAGTGTAATTGATCCTCAGAGTTACAAATTTCTCTCCTAATGGGCTGAATGAGGAATTGTCTCTTCACCGACTCCAGTGATCTTTTTCCCTCCTGGTTTCTTCTGCCCCCCTCTTTCCCCTAACAGGGCTAATGTTTGTTTAACTGTATTTTTTTATTGCTCATGAGTGAAGGACAGAATGAATCTGCTTATGTGCTGACTCGCTTTTATTTTGATGATTTCAGTTACTTTCCCCACTACTTTTGGCCTATAAATTGCCAGCTAATAGTAAAAAAAAGAAAAGAAAAGCCCACCACAACATTTCGGAGCCTAAGTGATGTAGTTGAATCTTAATACTTAGACACCAGCTGTTTTTCTAGTCTTTTGTTTGAAAAAAATGTTTTAAATATGCATATGTATTCTTATACTATCCTTTCTGAATTGAAAACCCAGGATCTTCAAATACTGGGATTTCTTTTTTTTTTCTCAACTGAGATTGTCTCCAAAGGGGTTGAGCATATTTGCGTATGTTAAATTTAAATACAGCCAGTGGATTAAGATCTTTAATCTTTAATCTAAAGCTTTAAATAACCTGAAAATAGGAAGAAAACACCTTGTTTTTCTTGGTTCTTTAAATGTTGACATTTTCTAAATCTCAGGCCATGTGAATTCCTATGTTAATTGGCCGTTACACTGGATTGCTTTAGATGCTGTATGGCCAGGTTTAGGGCATCCTCGTGGTCAAGTTGTTGCAAATCAATACAGTGTAATTACAATTCTGCGTCCTTTGTCACACCTTGTATCTCTCTATCAAATAAAGGCAAAAACACCATAAAAAATCTTTTGTGAAAACATATAATCAGGAGTACCTAGCATAGGATGTAAAAGGTGTGTACAAAAATAGTCTCATGAGCTCGCATGGTTTCACTTTTTGCTACATGTTAACTGATGTTATAAACAGCTCTAACCGGCTGTGACAACAGCGCACACCACATCGGAGGTGTTTCTTTCTCTCTGCTGTGATGCTCTTCAGTTGCTTGTTCCCAGCAGCAAACAGCAGCAGAGAGAGGGACAGGATTATAATGGGTTTCTTTCCCATCCTGCTGTATGTGTGTTTATGACACAATGCTCATATGGTACGAAGGTGGCACAGATATAAAACAGAAATATACTGTAAGAGTGATAGATGACAGAGGAAGGAGAAGGACAGTTGCTCTGTGCTTTATTAAAGATGACATTTGTAATATAAGTGCCGGCCTTCACTGATGATAAGTCACCAAAATATATGATTTACCCACTGCACCAAAACAAAGGCATTTTGAGATGAGGTTTTGTGTGGATGGATGATTTGACCCTGTCCTCAATGGAAAATCCATTTTGAGCAGTTTGAATGCTTTTCTTTTCTCTGTTTTCCCCCTGTCGTGATCTAAGAGAGAGACTTTTGTCCTGTGTTGTCACTGTTACTTTTGCCCAAACTCAGCAGTGAAAAGGTTTATGGCTGTTGCATGCGCACATTCCTACAGTTTTGTTTCCATAGAAACACTGAGTCCCGGGCAGGCGTGTATTTTAGAGTTACATAAGGCTTTACCAGTGATACGAAATACACTCAGATATGAGTATTCTCATTTGACTGGATTCCTATTTTAAGGCATAATAATACACAGTAACTGCAGAAAATGTAAAAAATCAGGGTTTATTTATTTTTTTATATTGGTGCTATTTTTGGCTGTTTACTCTCTTATGTGATCTTTGTCGAACATATCCCTCTACATGCCATCACAAACTGAACCGTGTTATGGTCTCACTGAAATTGGAGGAGCACAGTTCATTAGCATTGCTGTGTCTGTTATACTGTGTGCCATATGAATGTGGGTGTTGCAGAACAGCTGGTCTTTAGCAACACAGTTGTATCTATATGATGCAACCAGGTCTATAATTATGCAATGGCTCAGGCACCAATCCTTGATCAGTGTATGAGAATTAAATGTATATTAATGACCATTATTAAGGTCTAGTGCCATGTTAATTTTGGAAGAAAGGTACAGTTGGTTAGACCGTCCACATCAGAGAGATTTGTTTTGGGGATTTTGGGGTGGGTGGCTCCAGAGGAACAGGAACAGGGAACAGGTTGAACAGGGATTCAGCCCTAGGCCTGCAGGGTTCATGGGTTTCTAGAGACAGAGGTCTTACAGTAACTCCTACACCATCTGCACGAACAATAGAGCATTATTAATAGATATAAGATGAAGCTATTTGGGTCTTGTGTATTACTGTAGCAACCTTTTGCCTCAGGCACAATTTCACTTCACTTGTTCAAACCTTTTTTCTTATCATGCACCAGTAAAGTTGCTATTGATGTTTTAGCCCTGTATACACAGTATGGATGTCTAGTTAGCATCGCAGCATTGACTGTACTATTCAATAAAGCAGGTACTGCTGACTGCTGGTAGTGATTAAGTAGCTGTTATGAAACCTAAACACAGAGCTTTTTACACCACAGCGTTCTCAGAATCAGTATACATACGCCTGTTCTTGATCAAATGGCGACTGCGCTTTGGCTGGAGGCAGTTAACAGGCTCACAATACAATAAGATTTCCATTCACACTTAACTCTCAATCGCTTTGGCCTTAAAGTTCTCATTAGTTTTGCCCACTTTATTCACTGCTGCACTGCACACTTCCATGTGCCTAAAGGCTCCGGGCCTCTGAAGCAATAGTGCAGAAGTAATGCTTTGAATACCCCAAACGCACTTGATGTTCAGTCTCTTGCACATCTGCGATTGTGTTCAGAGCTGTTATCAGTGAATTATTTTATGACCTTGGGAATCAGGCGGAATCACAGATGCCTCTAGTTTTTGACGATGACATCCTCGCAATCAGCAGTGGTGTCTCACTGTGAATGAGCGCTTTGGACCGAACTGTCGCTGCCAGAACAATATTAAGCTGGTAATTAAAACATGTGATAATAACCTACTGCAGTCCCTGATTTCCTAATGGATTTCAACAAGCCTTAACATGAGTACCCCCAGCTATTCCTCTATGCTAAAAGGGGCTTTTTGGGCTGATATAACCAATTTAGTGTTTTGTCTCACATGTAAACCTAATTATAGATTTTCTATGCTCACATTCAGTAAGAAATTAAAGTTGTTTTTTCAGCAGAATGTTAACTATGTTGGGATGGACAGGGCTTTGCTGTGAGCAGTGTAGTATGATAAAAAAACAAAAAACATTGATCATTAATTCAAACTTCGTAATTTTGCTAATTGCATTAATTTGTTTGTGAGCACATGAGGGGAGTTTTTAAGCAGGTATTTAATTCAGAGTTCCCTGTGAGGGAAAATTTATTCCAAGTGTATCATAATCTGCTATCTGGTGCCAAACTTGGAGAGCATAGTGCACACACAAACCCAGAATATACTAGATAGGATTTTTTTATTAGGGTGTTGTTTTAATTTGTAATTTCCCAATGACAGAATTTATTGCTTATAAGATAATTGTCACACTCATTTTGGCCTCTCAAGCTGAACAATCTTATGAAACAGACACTTTATGTAACTTTTTGTGTTTTGGATTGAATTGGATTCCTTTTATTGTATAAGAAGGCTCCTAACACAAAAATAGATGTTGGTGTGAGCTAGACCTCCTCAAGTCTTTTCCTGCAGCCATTCTCTGTCTGGGTTTGCCTCTCTAGCAATTTGATTATCTTAATCCTTTATCTTTTGTAGCTACTAGCCAAGCTTAAGGTGTGGACTGAACTGTTAAGTAGCATAAGAGACTATGTGGGGAAGACCTGTTTTATTTTTATTTTTTTTACTAACTAAAATAATTATTCTTTCTCATGTAGACTTACTCTTCCTTTTATTAAATGCATAGAATTGTATGTGTAATTACCTACAGGTGTGTCAGCTTCAACCTTTCTTTTATGCATTAATGTGGATCCTCAGGTAAACAAAGCAGAAATCAAAATACTATGAAAACATTATACTGATGATCCAATTTACTCTGAATATATGGCAAAATGCCCTGGCAGTTATGGCGTGCGCTTCTACAGTAATTTCAGAATGAGCTTTTATTAAAATAATTAGCCATATGTATAAAAAAAACAAAACAAAGTGAATAAATCAGCTATACTTTTAATTATTTTTACTTTTTTAAAATTTTTTATTTCTTATTTTTACTTTTTAATTATTATTTTTCTTACGCTGGAAATTGCTCATCACGTTTGGAAACTAAAAATCAATTAAGCTTTTTATTTAGGCGGCTGGCTCTGTAATACGGTAAGTACTGACTCAATGAGGCCGTGGCAAGAATCCTGGTGAAAAACATATTGTTGATTCTTATGGAACTGTGCCAAGCATATAATTAAATCAGTGTTCTGTTGTTAAACACTAGAGTCATGAAATGTTTCATAGGCTCTACTTTGTTGGGCTGTGGCAAGACAATGACACATAATTTATCATAATTTGTGAAGCCTCAATGTTATTTTTGTGTTTTCTTCTTTCCTCCTCGACAGGGATGACCTGCCAAGCGAGGACGTCTTACACTGAGGACGAGGTTCTGTGGGGACACCGATTCTTCCCGGTTATCTCCTTGGAGGAAGGCTTCTTTAAGGTGGACTACTCTCAGTTCCATGCCACATTCGAGGTGCCCACCCCTCCGTACAGCGTGAAGGAGCAGGAGGAGGCTCTGCTCCTCTCGTCGCCCCTCATGGCTCCGTCCCTGTGCAACAGCGGGGAGAAGAACAGCTCCCTGGACTGCCTGGAGACCCTGGAGGACAATGACAGCACCACCAAGCTGCCCACCAAGCTCCAGAAGATCACAGGGCGGGACGGCCTGCCCAAGAAGCTACTAAGGATGAGCTCCACCACCTCAGAGATGACTTACAGCTTTGGAGACCTGCCCATGAAGCTGCAGCGAATCAGCTCTGTTCCCGGTGTCTCTGATGATAAGCAGGCTGGTAAGGCCTCCAAGATCAGCACAGAGCCCATCAGTAAGTCAGTGGCGGACTTACCTCCCAAGCTGCAGCGACTGGCCGGGGGAGGAGGGGGCAGGATGGACGGACACCTGCCGCCCAAACTCAGAAAGATGAATTCAGATCGCTTTACATAAAGAAGGCAACAAATTTTAACTTATGCCAACCACCTTTATTTCCCTACCTGAAGTCCTTGTACTATTCCTAATTTATTAATGGACAATATTCTTATATAAAAAGAAATGTAGAATATGTGCACAAATACCTTATATAAAGTAGGGTGATGGAATTGAGCACATTTGTCCCTGGATGTAGGTGTACATGCTATGATGAAAGACCTCTGACATTTTTTAGGATGATGTACAATTAGCACAATCTGGCATGTAAGAAACAGCGCATGTAGAACAGAATCTCAATAATTTCTGGCATGACATTTATTGATATCTTATTTTACAAAAACAATTTCATTAGTGAATTTACTGACAGTGAAAAATTGCACAAAGCCATATGATTTACAACGTGGAAAACTTACATTACATGGTTCTAATTTGTGGTGGCGAAAGACATACATTTGTTTTGAGTTGATTGCTTTTGTTGTTTAATGTAAAATTGTGGCAATGTTATGTTGATTGCATGCTCCTCTTATTGACTTAGCTATACAAAGGTAATAGACAAAGATGTTTAGCCTTAACTATATTACCTTGTTTCCATTTTCATGTTTGTTCACAGCTGTATTTTTGGTATTTCATATATAGACTATTTTACCATGTGCGATTTTATGACTTTATTAGTTGATCAAATACCAAATATGTTGCTAGATGATGCGTTTTACATTTGAAAACGCATTATCTGCATCATATGACCTGTCTGAGCTGGGCACAATGCTACACAATTTCACTTGCTTATTAAAGTAACACTTAAGTTGAAAAAGTCAGTACTTGTACTTGATAAGCACAAAGCAATCATTATATAATAACCCTATGATATTAGACAGCATTTATGGGCATTTTGTCTTAAATTAACTGCTTAGGGCAGTAGTTCAGTACTGTGCAATCACTTTGTTTCATTACAAAATCAGTTTAATCCGCAGTAGGCCTGTGTGGTCATATGAGACACTCCATTAGAATTTCAACTTAGGTGTTACTGGTTAGATTTAGAGGTGGGCCTGTAAGGAAATCATAACCTTTGTCTTAAGGGCCCATATTCTCTCTCCTCTGTGATGAAAGCAATAATATTATAATGACTATAATCTTTATATAGCCACAGGGTCTACCACAGCCCTATATTCATTCTGTTTACTGAATCCATGCCATAAAATCTGGTTTTCTCTAAATGCATCAAAGACATTGTATGATACCCAATCTCTTCAGGAATAAAGATCTGACATAACTGTTTAGCATCTTGCTACTTTGACCGGATGTAATGCATGCTTTTCCAGTTCAAAATCAATAAATTGTTATAAATGAGCTTATTACAGGGGGGGTGGTCAAAATGATGGAAGACCAACAACACTCTTACCTCACTGCTGGCCGGTGTGCGGCTGCATCTACCACCACCGCATTGAGTCTGACCATCACCCAAAGCTAAGCATATTCAAATCACTGTGGATAGAACCATTTTTACTGGTCACCTGCAAAGGAATAGTGACACTGTGGGGAATGCGGTTATTTGTTTTCTTGCTGAGAGTTAGAAGAAAAGATCGATACCACTCTCACATCTATACAGTAAATGTGAGGCTGGAGCCAGCAGCCATGTAGTGTGAACAGAGCCAGGCTATTATTTGTTTCATCTGTCTGTTGCATTGATTTGATTAATCTGTTTGTTTTAATCTATACAAACACCAATGTGTGAAGATAACACACCATTGCAGCATATAACCCCCTCTGTAAAATGGCACCACACTTCAGTTTTTATACAGATTTACCAAAAGAGACATGGCCTTGCTAAATAGTGAAATGTAGAGCAGCCAGCACCTCAGGACAGAACCAGTTATGCTAAGCTAAGCTAACTGGATGCTTGCCGTATAGCCACATCGTGTATACTTCCTGTACAGACACAAGAGTGGTATCAGTATTCTCATCTAACTTTCTCTGCAAGGAAGTGAATAAAATGTCAAACTGTTCCTTTAATGCCAAAAACGTGTAAGATCCTTTCTTGGAGCAACAATGCCTCTTACATACCTGACAATTTATTCCCTTATGTATGCATTTAAAGAGCAGAGACAGAAAGCCCTGGTAAACAGGAGGTGCTGGGGGTGATCACTCCAAATTTCAAGGCCGACAGATACTGAACATGTGCTCTGGCAGATAACTAGACCAAAACCCTGTCAAAAGTCTCCGGAGCAAAGATGCAGACGATTGTATCTTTTTAGAGTCAGTGGTACAGTCTGCAGACCTTTTTCAACAACACAAAAGATACAACACTCACCACGGATTGCTCGTGCTATTTTTGTACGTTTATCTCTCCTTATTGACAACACATGCAGGGCTGCAAATTGATGTGATCTATTTCTAAATCTGGACCAAAACTGTGCCAGATAAAGGATCCCACTTCGACACAGAGCCAGTGTCACTGCGAGATGTCTTTTCTTCTGGCGCTTTCATTGTTTTGATCATACCCTGTGTAATCATTGTTGCTGTTCATATTTCACAGTACACTCTCTGTTGCTGTCAAATACGCTGTGTAAATATTAACTGTATTTCAAGAGAGACCTTAAGAAAAGACTGGTGGAGATAAAGTCAGTGCCATGACTGTAGGTGTTGCAGGCAGTGGGCTTAATCTGAATCTCTCAAATAAACATGGGTTGGATCAGAATATCAAAACTGCTGATGGCATTACCCTCTGACTCCCTGGAGACGGGGTGCTAATCCCTTTAGGCCACCTTATAACATCACTTGTTTTACCAGAAAACAATTGCCCTTTATCACCCAAGAGATCGTTGATCCAGATGTCACCTTTTTCTTTTTTGGCTTTTGTTACAGGAGGAGTTGCAGGAGTGAGGTCTCTCCAGCAGGAGCCATTAATGCCTCCTCACAGAAATAGCATTTCAATGCTAAAATAATCGACTCAAGTGTATTTGGAAGATGTGGGAGGACTGTAGTAGGAGGCAAGAGAAGGGTTATTCAGAGTTTAAAATCTTGTTATGCATTCAACAAAAGATTTAATTCTTTTGGAGATGTTTTGATAATTTCCATTATCAGGTTTCTTGACATATAATATCTGACACAGACTCAGCCTGTGGCGAAGGAAACAGCTGCTTGCTTATAACACAATTTTTGCCCTGAAATTGCAGCGTTTTCTATTTCCCTTCCCACTTTCTATTGAATCCAAATGACTCACAAACACATCTTTTTTACTTTCTGAGAAGCAGTTTCCCCCCCAGAAGAAATTTGCAAGTGCAACAGTGAGATGACAATGAGAGCAGAACTTCAGTGAATATTCAGAGTTAAATATGGCACGCTGACAGCTGTTTAAACACTTCTCTCACTTCTCACGCCACATCACCATGTGTCAGTGTCAAGATGGGATGATACATGATGCATCACATATGAAGAATGGGGACGACATAAGACCGAACTCTTGGTGGCTTCGCACTGCATGACACACTGAGAAACAAGACAAATGTCCTCACACTATTCTAATGGTTTGCTTCTGTTTCCCTCTGAATGTCTGCCATTTCAGATGCTACATATGATGATGTCTCATCATGTCATTTTAAAAAGGAAATAACGTGTCTTCTTCCGGGCGGAGGGTGCGACATGGAAAACTCAATTCCCAGCTCTGAAGTGGACGGTTATAAATAAAAAGCTCTAACAATAAATCATAAATACAATATATACTCTGTTATGGCTTGTCGAGGCTTGTAAACTAAGCAGGAGAGATGGGTTGTATTACATCTTCACTTACTATACTGAGTTTTTGCCTTTGATGTGCAGTTTTAAGGTTGAGTTATGGTTATGTTATGCTACGTTATGTTTCCAACTGTTCTGAGCAGCCTCATTTGGAAGCAGGGTGAAGAGCGGGCCCACAGAGAGAGGGCTGAGATGCAATAATTGTTCAGATATGGACGTAATGGTGCCCACTTTCGGACAATCTCTCCTAGAAGTCGTTCATACTGTTAACCTCTTGGTTTTAGAAGTGACTGACGTAGCAAGAGCAAGAGAGCTATAGAGAAAGAATAAATTCAAACCATTCTTTGTTTATCACTTACAAGTAGCTGGACAATAACGGCCAGAGGGGACTGTGTATATCATCCCCAACTGATCGACCATGTGAGAAGCATTTCTGAGTATACTGATAACTATAGTCTTGGTCGTCTTGGTCTTTCAACTTGATATCATATACCCATAAAGTTTTTGGACTTTTTCTCTAGTATATATATTTGATTTAAGGTGAGATATTAGATAGTTTTAACATCTATTGAAATTAAACCATGTGAGAAGTTCAGAGGGGGGGGGGGGGGGGGGATCACTGGAGCTGTTAACAACTAAAGACACCTGTGTGAGTGTGAGCGAGACTACACACTGCTTTATATAAGATGTCAGAGGCCAAAAAGGTTTGAAACCACTGGTTTAATCTTTAACAATGTGTTCTATTGTAAAAGCTAGTTATATTATCCATTGTGTAAAATCTTCATCTGAAAAGCAACTACTATCTAAAGCTGACAAATAAATGTAGTGGAGGAGAAAATACAACATTTCCCTCTGAAATGCAGTGGAGTAAGAAGTGAAATATAAAGTAGCATAAATAAAAATACTCAAGTAAAGCACAGCCGTTGTGTGAATGTACTCAGTTACTTTCCACCACTGCTGGCGTGGGCTTCACAGGCATCCTGTTATCACTCTTTGTGTTTTATCACATATCAGAAACCAGCAGATGTATATCACCCAGTCGCCTGTCAGTATACGAGCCCAGTTGTAGCGTACAAATGCAACCTTGTTGGATTGACAGTCAGTTTGCGTCACAGCCGCTACATACTCAAGTGTCAAGTGTTTTTACATGCTTTTCTCCTTCAGATCTTCACATTAGTCTTAAGTCCATCTGACTAGAGAGTAAATCAACGTTCAAGGCCTCAGCAGTGATTTCCAATTCGATTTTAGTGCTGTGGCTCCTGACTCATGAGCTCTGGGTGTGATTTACTGAGGTGCACACTGGGCTGGGAAGCTTAGTGCTCATTTCACCTCAAGGCAGTCATGATGATGGTATCTGCTCCATGAAACAAATATGAAGGTGGTATTATTGTTTGTTGTCCTACATGACTTTTGGCGCTGAACATAAACTGAGGCCATAGCACTAGAGAAAGCCACTGCAGTGATATGTGAATGTTTAAAATCAACAAGATGATGCATTTGAATTTAATCTTACGACAAATAATGGTGGTATTATTTATTTACATGTTTGATGACGTAAATTTCTGTGAATTTGTGAAATTTTCCTTTTAAACTTTGCAGTCCATTTCAGATCCCCAAAGATCAGTGCCGTCCTACGACAGAGCAAACCGAACAAAAGACAAAACTGACAGGGAGATGAGAGAAGTGCATTACAGGCAGCAGAGGAGACCCAAATTGGTGTGTGGGATGAATAATGCATTTGTCTCAATCCTTCCAATCCTGTAACTTTGCAAAATGACAGTGATCAAAGTTGAGTCTGGAAGGGATGGTATTAAGGGGGAGATTAAAATGGTTGAGAGAGTGTAAAAGAGAACACCAGAGGGGGAGAGAGGATATTTCTGTCTCTTGTCAGATCCTGTCATGACTTGTTTTACATTTACACTTTCCCTCTTTATCCCTTAGCTCCCATCCTGGCAATACAAATAGGTTTGATAATTCAGTGTGGAAACAGCTGCCACAGCCTAATGCTACTGCTATCAAGACAGTACACTGCTGTGTTTTGCACTATTACATTAACACAGGGATCAGGCCTCACCCCCACCACCCCGACCCACCCAACCCTCCCATTTCTCTTATATATAGTCTTTACAGTTTATAGTTGGAAGTTTGTGTTTTATATGGAAACAGAAAGGTGGAGAGGACAAACGATGCAAAAAAAATCCATCATCTGTTTGTCTTTAGATAAACATCCACAGACACACAAACACATCCCTGCATACTTTTACATCCTCACACCCACCCACACACACACACACACACACACACACACACACACACACACACACACACACACACACACACAAAACCACACACACACACACACTCAGCCACAACAGATGCCTTGTCTCTGGTGTATTGTATTTGTAAGATAACGGGCTGGTGTGGGCGTCTGCAAAACAGCTCCGTTTGCACCTGAGTCAAAATCCATCTCTGCTTTAGTCGCCAACAGCGCAGGGAAAAAGAAGCTGAGGAGGACACATCACACCAAAGCTCACTCTCTCTGTTGAATACGTTTGCCTGATGCTTGCTTTATCTGCTCCTGTCCATTTCATGTTGGTTTTAAGATCAGTCAGCAACTGTTGCACTCCTTTGCCAAAAAAAAAAAACTGCTTTGCTTTGAGATCAGTGTAGGATCTATTTTATTTTGCAGCTATTGGAAGCCTCTGCATGTCATTCAGTTGATGTGAGCCTCAGCAGAAAATGATCTGAAACTCATTAGTATAGTAATTTGGCACTGAAGAATGATAAATGGTTTAATTTAATTTCTTGTGTGTGTGGTGCGTCATGATTTTGAATCTTTTGCTTCTTTGTGTCTTCAAATAAGAAAACATTAAAAAAAAAAAAAAAAAGATTTCAATGTGAGAAAATTTACAAAATGCTTAAATTGTCTGGAAAAATTACCCCATCATTACCTCACTGAAGTGATATTACAGAGTAAGCAAAAACCAGGCTTATCCGTGGCCGCAAGGACTGTTTCTGTGAGCCGCAGTGAACCTTCATAAATCCTACCACCTTTTGTTCATCCATGTGGTGGATGTATGCTCGAGGAAAATGACTCTCCATACTCGAAGGGCACCAAATAATTGTGGTGCTTCAGGCAGAGCCAGTAGGGCTGAAATAAAACAAGTGCTCTCTCACAATCCATGCCTGCTAAGAATAGGCCTGTTCAGACGAGGGTGGCGGATTCTCGGCTGCATGCTCAGCTCTCTGGCTGTGGAGGCATAACCGTGCATCTCTGTTCCTTCTGCAAGCGTGACATACAGTACATGACGGCTTTTGATCTAGCACACAATGCAGCATTGTCCCATATAACAGTTCGTACTCATCTTTGGTGAATAAAGGATTTCAAATTCATTGAGGCCATTGGTGAGCAATGCCTGTATCGATTAAAAAAAACAAAAAAAGAACGGGTCCAAACGATGTGATGAAATCAAGTTAAATGCACACAAGCAGTTACTGATGTGAATATTGGTATTTAAAATAAGTATTCAAACACTTCTATCTGCAAATTAGCAATTAATGACGTGTTTTAAATACTTCATAATAAGGGTTTCCCCTGAACCACTTGTTACCTAGCAACTGCAACCAGAACACATTGCACCCGCACGCAGCCAGGACTTAACATGTTTTAATTTAAATGTAGATTTATTTTGTACTGTATGTTTGGGGGGGGGGGGGGGGGGGGGCTTTGATTCATGGTTTCTCTCTATGTTTTAAGCAGCGGGAGTAAAATCCACAGGAGATTTAAGGATGGTTTCACATGGCTGGACAAAGTCTCCGTCCTGCTGTTGGTCATTCACTTTATCATCGTCTTTTCGCTGCCATTGCGGTGTCTGCTGTGGCATTGGGATAAATATTTCAGGAGTCTACACTGTGTTCCATTTGTTACCTTGGTTGTAAACAGTGTTGGACTCTTCCCCAGGTAGTCAGGTGTTTACATGCTGCCAAAAGAACTGTTCACTGCACACAAACACTTGGCTGTGAGTTTATATGCAATTACAAGACTTCTGGCTTCTCTACCCATTTCTTTCACCTACTTAGTTATTACATTATTAAATATACCATTAGTTGTCATGCTATTAATAATCACCGTGCTAAAATATATATTACTTTCAGAAGGAATCCTAAACAAAAATGTAAAATCTCAACTGAAAAATCTGTACTGCGAGTGCATAAATTGCAAACCAAGCATGTATATAACAATAAAAGTCAGATTTTTTATGTCTCCTCCGTTGAATTTTTCAAAACAGACCATTAATAACCCACGGTGGATGCTTCATGATGAAGGCGCCAGTCAGTCAGTAAACTGTGGTGCTGAACCGCCATGTGCTTACAGACTAGATAGATTTGTAAGACGAAGCCCTGCATGTAATTCATAAAGCACTTCACCCACATGCATTTTTGATGCTATAGAAAAATAGAGCAGTCTCGCAGCCTCCACTTTCCTTCTCCACAGGAGCCAAACCTCCCATCGGCGTTCAGCCTCAGGGAGCTGATTGGACTAAATGTTGCAGAATGAAGCACTGTTTTCTTTGCCTCTCTGTCTTCCTTCTTTTTTTTTTGGGATCGGGGTCATGTAAGCACAAAAGAGCTTAATTTTCTCCCCCTGCTGTTAATTTGAAGGACTGGTGAGATCAATAGGTGACAGGGAATAGGACAATGCAGATAAAGATAAGCTGAGGAAAGTGAGGTCACTTTTGACACAAGGTTCACGTACGTATGAGGTGGATCAAAAGGGAAACTTGCCTTGAATAATTCAACGGTGTGTTTTCATTTAACTTTAACACTGTTGTATCACTTTACCACATCAATAGTTCCCTGATTAAACAGGCTAATTGATGTTGAGTCACAGTGAGTAGAATTGAAGAGCTCCATGCTCACAGAAGTGGAAAAGAGCACCTCATCTGTTTACGTCTAGACAACTGAATGACTGACCGGCTTCATCTATTAAACACGAAAACTCTTAAGAGAGGTGTGCCTGTATAAAAACACCGCCTAATTGGTTTGCTCAAACTTAACATTTGACCCTTCTTTCCTTTCCCCATCTCCCCCGTATTTCATTATTAGAGAGTTATACTGAAAGTAATATGATGGAGAAACAATCTTAATTGGGGTAGAATGGGGAGTAAGGCTTCCTGGAGGCGATGAAGTCGAATGTGGGTGTGTGTGTGTGTGTTAGCTCTCACAGCATTGCGTTTGAAGGCTACATTCAATTATGGGCTACTTGTCAGACGGAATAAATCATTCAGCAACTGTACTGCATAATGCAGTCAAACAAAACTTTACCACAAAAAATATTTCCTCGCTGGAGAACTAATGATCGTGGTGGTTTGGTGGAGTTTCCGTATCGTTAAATGTCAAAGCCCATCATCACTGAGACAGAGAAAAAAAACCCAAAACAAACATTATATTGCCTGAACAAAATAAGACTCTTATTAGAAGGGAGCTATTAGAGGGAGTCAGTGTTGATATTTGCAATTGCCATGAATGATATTGTAATTTATAGACGCTGATGAGCTTTTTAAAACAACATGTTGACAGTCTGACAATGTCAGACCCTGATTTGTCAGTGGTCAGTGGACTGACAAAAACCAGGGCCTTTCCAGAACATGGGAGCTGATGTGGAAAGAATCTGGTTCAACACATAATAAGCTGCACATGCTTGACCAAGTCACTGACTCTTTCCTGACACTATGAAGAAATCATTCGTCAAAGCATTAGGAAAAAAAAAAAGTAGAAGGGTTTCACATAAAATGTGGATGAAAACATTTACCTCACTTTGCAGGGAAAATCTATTAAGGCATATTTGAAACGGATTATACCCTCAGTACTTCCAGGAAAAGTGCTGCCACCTCTTATTTAAACTGACAGGTAGGTCTGGGGGCAACTGTCCCCTCAAGGACAAACATCCAGCATCTGAACCTGAAAAGCTAAGCTGCTGTAAAAGCCGAATGTCACACACAGCAACAGCTTGTCTACAAAGGTAAAACCAAAGATCGTCACAGTGAGGGGAGTGCAAACTAAAGGGATTAAATTTTAAGAACGGGCTCGTAGGTGTTGTGATTTTCCAGCATTTTCTTATATAATTTTCACACTTTCACATGTTTTTTGCATTTTAGATTTGTCAAAGAAAAAAAATCTCTTAAAATGTGTTATTCCAAGGTTTGTGACATCTAGACAAAAAAAAAAAAAGAAAAAAAATGATGATTTGAGTTTACAAACTAAAACTTCACTCACAACAAGTTGGAAGTTTTCAAAGCTGTTGCTGGCGTTGCTGCGTCATCAGCTGGGGGAATTATTCATTCTGGCTCAGCTCAAAATATGCTTACCATCTGTTCCCTTTTATTCCAGTGCCCGGCTCATGGCTCATGTTTAATGTATCTGTGCTAATGGCATCATCTACGTACAGCACAATGGCCATCTCTACATCAGGAAATCAGCGAAAGCAATGAAGGAGAGAGACCTTGGCTGTATGAATGCCTTCAAAACAACCTTTAATCTGAATCATTTGCTTCATCGCCTCTAAAATTGACAATGACCATGAATAATCGTGCTTCTAAAATATATTACATAAATGAAAGCCTATTACAATCTCTCCGTTTTGCTTTCCAAATGGTGTATTATCAAACATACATGTGACATATTAGCAGCATATCAGTGATTTGACCACACTGCGGCAGCATTTATGATCTATTTAAATCCTCTGCAAGGCAGGTCAAGAGTGACTCACTCTAATATGATTATGCCCCTGAGTAATATATGAAGGACATATGGAAGTGGAAGATGAAATGGGCCTTTCTGGCACATTTGCTCATACATACAATCATACAATATAAAATATGCACATCAACACGTACACCCACAAGCTTGCTGTACTGTACGCACAAAGTCCATGTTTACATCCACAATTGCAAATCAAACACCGAGCAGAATTTCACAAACAAACTGTCTCAAGAAGCTGCTTGTGTAGGTTTCTGAGCAGGCTCTGATAAGGTACAAATGATCACCATATAGAGAAAAAGGATTTCAACTGAAGGATTAAAATTCTTAAGTCCTTAAGGCCTGTCACCCTAGGAACTCTGCATATTAAAGATACACCAAGTATAGCATCAGGGGGGTGGGGCTTAAACAAACTTAGTGGGGTCAGGGTGATGTTAGCTTCACCTGCCATCTCATTTAACAATTATATGTAGGGCTGCAGCTAATGATTCCTTTCAATGTCAGTAAATCTATGAATTATTCTCTCAATCAATGAATTACTTTGTTTATATAGAGAAAGAAAACAGTGGAAACATTTTCTTGATTAAATGTTTCTCTCTCTTATGACATGCTTTGTGATTTCACTGTTATTAAAATAATAAACTATAAATGAATGTATTATATAGCCTAAATGACTGATAGATCAACGTCAAAACAACTACAGTATTTTATATTTTTGGAAATGTTTGGCTCTGGACACATAAAATCTCCTCTCTGTAGCCAAATCCTCAGCAGGAGGAATTTCAAATGCACTCTGTGATGTGCCAAGTCAATCTTTCAATCGTCTAATGATAGCAACTCTCATCAAAACATATTTGAATATGTGTAATTTCATTTGCGATCTGCTGCCGAGCCGAAATGTTGGCTCCGGACGAGCAGCCCGTAGGGGCCACATCAAATGGCTCTGGCTTTGAGGAAGATGAGAGAGTAGCATCATCTTAATCTTTTGCTCCCAGAAAGGGTCTTCACTACTACCTTTAATCACCTCGCTTCAAATTCTCACTGCTGACTCATGCTTCCTCATTTCATTTTATCCTCGCCCAAACAGAGCCGCATGGCCTTGAAAGTAACCACAGTGGACAGCTGAGGTGGCTCATTAACACCAGGCCCAGGAAATGTGCCTCCTAATAGCTTAATTAAGACAGTGTAGTGTTGCTTTGCGAAGCAGGCTGCACATCTACTGCTAAATTGTGATCTCAAATCGTTTATGTATTATATAAGACAGCTAATCTACCCTCAAACAAAAGATAAATCATACAATAAATGTCTTAATTTGATCACGGGAATAACACAACAAACAATATCCAGTTGTTGCATTATGAGCATGCATTAAAAGAAAATGCAGTTTGAGAGTAGTTGATGGAAAACATTTACTAATACTGCTAGCCATATGCTCAGCCAGGGGGTAGGGGTAGGGG